>NC_134396.1:62679238-62830753 GCF_035582795.1 Mycteria americana
GTAGTACAAATTGTCAACGACAGTAAAAACATATGCAGTCATCAATAATCAAACTGATAACAAACAATTTCTGTGTTGAAAACTCATTGAAGTTTGGGCTTTGGTTTATTCTGCTTTCCACAGAGGTGAGGTTAGCACTTCTGAAAATAGCTGTCTCTGCAGACAGCTTTCCCACACCACCTTGCCAGCGTGCTCCGGCTCCGACTTGGAGAGAGGACAGGGAACAGTACTTTGTGTCAACTAGCTAATTCTGCCAAGCTGCCAAGAGCAATGTGGACGTCTCACCATGAAAAAAGCTGGTGCCAAAGCCCAGATGGAACAAACATTTCAGGGACTTCGCTTCTCTTCAGGATCTAGCTCTCTCCTGAAAGCTTGCCCTTCTCTGCCTAAACTGTTCTGAAACGAGAGGTCTCCAGTGGTTCCACACGCACAAATTACAAAAACTACTAAGACTTGTAGTGCATGCAAGAATATAGGAGTCTGCATGACTGTAGATAAACAGCACGCTGTCTGTTAGAGCTGGTGCTTTAAGTTAGGTGCTGAAGTCAGAAGCCTATGCAGCAATCAGACCCCAGGGCTACAAGTCACTTTAGAAGAGCTACAGGACAGTCTGCTGCAGATCATAGTTTCCTCACAGCATGGTAACAGGCTTTGTACTGACAGCTGAAGGGCACTGAATGTTTTTAAATTGCTCCTCATTTATATAATCCATTAGAATCCAACTTTTTCCATCATTAACAGCTTGCTAGAGCTTACAGACTATACCCCTCAAAACACACCTCCTCCAAAAAAAAAGGAAGGCAAAACCCCTTCAGTGTAGCTGGACCCCATCAGATTAGGAAACAGCTGGTAAAGTGACGACTTTATTCTTAGTGAAGGAAAAAATAACAAGATACTATTGCATACTTTTGATTCAGAGAAAGTCTGAATCAAATTAAAGCAGAAAAGATAGGCAAAATCCATTCAAGAATATCAGGAATGTGAGCAGGAACAAGTAATCAAAACAATACATTACATCTGCAATCAGTGGATTTCCTTTGATTTATTTCAGTGTCTGAACACCACTGGCATCTCTTTAACCAGACTGCAGTCTCACATTTCATTAGTGCTTCATGATGAGCTAAGAATGAAGTAGAACAATTGTCATAAATCCTCTAAACAATTGAAAATTGGAATACACACATTATAATGATTGAAAAACATTTTTTTCTTCTTTTCTACTGTGGCAGCATAGCTGATGATAGCTTTTTTTTCAGATCCTCTGAATTTTACACAGTCTGAATCAAAAAATGTCATAGTCTAATTCAGTGTTTCTTAAGTAGGACTTGATTGAATTAATATAGAATCAGAAAGCACACTGATACAGTATTAAGTAATTAAGTGCTTGTTCCTTTCTTACTTATTTAGATTTTTTTTTAATTATGTAAATCAAACAAAGTGTCCTAGATCTTCCTTAACTCAAAAGTTGCACAAATAATCCTGTGAATGACAATCAGTGAATGAAGAAGTAGCAACTGAAGAAAAACATAATATATTTCCTAAAAATACTTATTACCGTACTGCATTTTTCTCTAAGGTTAACCAACTTATGTCCTTTTTCTTAAAAAAAAAAAGAAGACTGCATAAGTTAATATTTCCAGATGTGGCAGACAATGAAGTGAAGATTTACACAAGAGCTAGCAGCTGAAAAGCCAACTCATTGTTGCAGAAAAACCACAGAGTCCTCCTCCATTTCAATAAAAACTATTAACTTTATTTTGTGGTTTCTTATTATCACTACTCATACAGGGACTTGCATGTATGGGTCTTGCGGGTAACTGAATATTACCTGCGTGAACAAGAAGTCTATGAACTGCTGAGATACAGTTTATTTTAGTGGACTCATCGATAGGCTGGGAGCAAAGAACACTTGAATTTTAACTCTAGTTTTTCCTTTTGACTCACTGATTGCTGATCCTCAGCAATTCACTACATCTTTAAATATTAAAAATGAAATAGCTTTAAAATAAGCAATTTATCTGCCTCTCCTTTAAACACCTATTTTGAGAAACTTGTCTTCCACTGGGACTATTTAAATCGTAATCTTAAATTTCACTTTTCTTTAGCAAGTTTTACAAACAGAAGTTTACAATGCAATTCACCTTGGGAAGATCCCCAATAAAAAAATAAATCAGCAACCATTATTTTGAGGGTGAAAATATGTTTTAGACGATTGACTGCTTGATAAGCTCACACTGCCCCGGTACTGATTTTGCAGTTCAAAAGAAAATAAAAAGGAAAGCATCCTAACAGCACTCACTAAGGAAATCATTGGTTGTTTGACGACAGCCAAACAACTTCATGTGCAATAGCACCTACAAAGTCCAGCTGCCTGAAGCAGCCACCCATCCTACTCCACCATACTTGTGAAACGTCTCTAAACTCATGCCCAAATACACATCCGAAGTCCTGGGTTCCAGATAAAGACATGCTCCCCACAGCCACAGGACGAGGAGGTGAGGAGCTGTCAGTGCTACACAGACATGTGTGGGGCCGGGATGAAGACTGAGCCGGACTGTGGCTCCCAGTAAGTAATGTCTGACCCCCTGCTGCCAGTCAAAGGCACAGAAAGAGAGAGTTGAAATTGTCCAGAAAACGTTGCTTGACCAGTTGAGATAGGCTCTCTCCTCCGCCAAAGGCAGATCTCTGTCTGACAGACCCTCAGCAAGCCCTCCCAGAGTAACCCCGGAGCAGCAGCTCCTCACCAGCCTCTGCAAACAAGGTCTGTGCAAACCACCTCGGCATGGTCTGTGCAAGGCACCACGAGCCGGTGCTGCGGATCCTGTCAGCTGCTGGAGGAAAGCCCGGGCGACCGAGGTGGTGCTCTCTGGAGAGGAGAGCGACCGTCACGGAGCGCAAACCCGAGTCTCTGGCAAGTTATCTTCGCAGCCCGTGATGTACACCCGGGAAAGGGTGCGGACTGCGCAAAGCGGCTGCCCCGGGCAGCCCCGCCGTGCAGCGCAGCCACCTCTCTCGCCACCCAAGGCAGCGAGCTGCTCCCCCAAGTGCCGCCCGGCCCTGGTGCCACCCGAAACACCGGCTGCGGAGACGCAGCAGCTGCCGGAGCTGCGTCCGACGCCCCCACGCCACGGACGACCCCGCCGCGGGGCCGGGGCGCCGCCGCTGCCGCCGGCGGAGGGGCGCGGGGTCCCGGGGGCGGCCGCCGCCGCCTACCTGCTCCGTCCCTGGTCGGTGTAGCGGGTGAGGAAGAGCCCGTCGAGGTCCTCCTCCAGCCGGCCCTGGAAGCCCAGCTGCAGCACGTAGCGGCGCCCGGCCCGCAGCCGGCCGCGCAGCTCCAGCACCGCCACCTCGCCCGCCGCCTCCTGCCGCAGCCCCGCCACCTCCACGGCGGCGCCCGGCTCGGGCAAGGGGCCGCGCACGGCGGCGGCCCCGCGGCTCCGCAGCCCGGAGCTGTGCAGCACCGCCGCGTCCGTGTCCTGCCGGCAGTGCACCGTGATGTTCACCTGCCCGCTGAAGGCGAAGGGCCCCGCCTGGCCCGGCCGCACCCGCGGCCACAGCTCCAGGTCGTAGTGGAGCGGCAGGAGGTGGCGAGGCAGGCGGCGGCCGGAGCCGGCGGCGGGAGCGGGCCCCGGCGGGGCGGCGGAGCCGGGGGCGGCGGGCGAGGGGGGCGCCGGCGGCGGCGCCTCCTGCCGGCAGCGCCCGTAGAGGGCGGCGAGCGCCAGCAGCGCGGCCAGCAGCGCCAGCAGCAGCGCGGCCAGCAGGGCGGCGGCCCTCCGCCCCACGTACAGCCCGCGGCCGCCGCGGGGCCCCATCCCGCCGCTCTGCGCCGCCCGACGGCCGCGCCGCCAGGTACTTACGGGGCGGCGGCGCGGGGGAGTGAGCGCGTCTGAGGGCGGGACGCGCCGCGCCGCGCCGGGCCGGGCCGGGCTAACGGAGGTGGGTCCCCCCTCCCGGGAGGGCTGCTCCGGCGGGGTGGGCAGCCCGGGCACCCCCGCGGGGCGCGGGGCGCGGCGGGGGAGCAGCTGTAGCCGCGGGCCGCCCGCGGGCAGCCCCCTTCCCCTCTGCTCCAGCCAGCAGCCTGCGGGGGGGACGCGACGGCAGGCAGCTGCGCAGGGGGGGCTCCCAGGTCCCGGGGCGCGCAGCCGGCGGCGGGGGCGGGCGGTGATGCTGGATGGGGTCCGTGCCCCTGGGCCTCCGGGGATGAGCGGCAGCGGCACCGCTCGGACAGACGGCACCGCCCGGACAGACGGCACCGCCCGGACAGACGGCGTTGTACACACGGGACGGCCCGTGCCAAACCCACAAATATTCGTACTTCTTCACCACCGTAAGGAACGGCAAGGCAAAGGATGAGAAAATGGCGGTTCACTGCTTGAAGTGTGCAGAGTGTTGTGGGTAGAGCGGATCGGCTCCTGAGGGAAATCTACATGTTAAAAAGTTCGGGAGAAAGACATCGAGTCTGAAAAACCTTTGCTACATGAAAGTGGGTTTCTGATAAATCGTCCACGTTTAGAGCCTCACTGCCCTGCGTAGTTCCGTTGAGGCTATAAGTATCACCCTGCTGTACATATGTAGTTAACCCCATTACAATCAATAGGATTAATCCCGTGTTCCCAGTTAAACACGTACGTAAACGGTTTGCCGAATTGAGGCCGGATTGCCAGCCAGATTACAAAATTAAACCTTTGTCACCTTGTAAAACTTGCCTGTTGGTTTTGCTCAGTTGCAGCTCCTCTTTTAAATCACAATGAGCCATGCATTAACAGGAGCAGTAGCCTGGAACAGTGGCCCTTGTGTGCCATTGCCTCGGACACTTTTTCATCTGGATTACAAGCAGGTTTTCCCCCTCCTTTTTTTTTAATTCACTCCCCCTCCCCCATTGTTTTGAACCCAAGTCAATTCCCTTGGGCTTGTAGTTCGAACCACAGCCATCCTCAAGACCAAACAGCTCTGTTTGCAAAATCGAGGCATTGGATTAGGTATTGCAGTCTGTTTTGTCACCAGAGTTAAAGCTAAACCGGCTAAAGTAAATGCACCTCAATGACCTAGCACTAAAGGTTATCCCTCCTGCTAATTTATCTGTTAATTCAGAGAGGTACCTTTTCTGTGGTCCTGTACAGAATACAGCTATTGCTGTCCTCACGCTGGGCACAGCAGGACCGGCTGCTGCAGGTCTAAAGAATAGCTCTGAGCCACTGAACAAAGAAAGTTTCTAGTTCCAGCAGAAGACCATAATCTGTTGTTTGCCTGTCACTTGAGGGATGGAGGCTATCCCCCTCTGCCAGCCTGTCCCGCTGGTTGCGGGCTCTTCTACTCTTCTCGCCTCATCTGCCGCCTGCCCCAGTGCCTTTGCTGCTGGCACTGGCCCATCTGCTGTTTATTTTCACACAGTTTGAATTGTATGTTTCTGTTTCTGTGCTTCTTTTCTCATTTTGTTCTCATTTACCTCAGTCTTCCCCACCCATGCCCTGGGACCTGTTTCTTTTTCTCTGGTTCAGGCCTCTGTACTCTTTCCACTCATCATCCTTTCACCCTTCTGTCCTTGCACATGCCTCACATACCTTTACTCTCCATCTTGCACATCAGCAGCTTCTCCCTTTTCTCCTAGCATGTTTTGCAACACCCATTATATTGCTCTCATATTAAGACTTCACAACAGTCTCCAGCATACTTCTTGGAGGTCTCTGGACCTGCAGCCACACAGCAGCCCTGAACTAACTGCCCTCAAACAAGTATGACCTGCTGCATGTCACTTAAAAGAGTTCACAGAAAATGCTTTCAAGTGTTTAGGAAAGTGGCTTTTCCCTCTAATTGTGACTGTAAGTTTGGGAAGCAGTTTGTTGTACCAGTCCACAGGGTTGCTCCATCCCATGGGCGTGCTGACACACTACAGAGACTGGGTAAGATGAATGATCAAAAGCTCCCAGAAAGAACAGGAAAGAAAAGCCAGTGCTGCAAAGGAAGAGGTGACAGGAAGCAGAAATCACAGAAGTGCACCAGTATTTCTAAGGCAGGAGCCCAGACATTGTAGAAAATTATGGAGGATTTCAATGCCCTGCTTTCCAAATGTTTTTTATACAGCCTCAATATTGTTCAGTAAAACCATGCTCATCCACACACCCCTTCAAAACAAGGCACAGGCAAAATCAAAACTGTGAGGCATATTATTCCACATCTGTGAAAACAAGCAGAACTGCTCGGTAATAAGCCTGTAAGTAGTGCAGACCCCATGGGAAGGTTGCCCTTCTCAACGGTGCAGGATATGTTTTAAAGTTTACAGTTCATAAAATGTACTTTATTTTCTCTTGTTTGCAGTGCAGAATCCAAACCTGCTCCTTTCCTCAATTAATACATAATAAAAACACTGTGACTTACAGTAAATATTTTAAGAAGTGTTGTTTAACTACCTTTTTCTCCCCAAAAATTTATAACAGTTACCTTATAAAGCGACTGACGGGTGAGGGCTTCTACCAGCCCGCAACTGTGGATTCCCTTCCTGGTGGGAACACACCCACTCACGTGTTTGAAATGGGAAAATACTTCGCATGCGGTACAAAACATGAGCAGCTTCTGTTGCAAATATTACAGCTCACCATCCTGCTGAAGTTATCGGCAGAGTTAAGATGTCTTAACGACATCTTTCTGAAGCCAAAGCTGCAGGAGGTCCTGGGCCAGGACAGGCACTCTGGCCACAGCATGTCAGGCACAGTCTTAGCTCAGCCCAAATCCTGACCTTGGATGGAAACAGGAGGCTTGTATTTAAGTCAGCAGAAGCCTCTAGTACACATCTGAAGGTAGAAAAAAATCACCTGTTATAAAAGGAGTCAGACAGCTCTGTCACTCTGAAGGACACCAAAGCATCTGACAAACTTTACTATCTTGTTCCAGACGAAGGGGTCTGTGCCATGCTCACTAGCTGTTCAAAGTCCCATCCATGTCCACTGAATTTTAAACAGAAAAAGGTCAGATATGACAGCAGGGGACCTACTATCCATTAAGGTGCAGTAAGGTAAACGACACTTCATGTGGCATCTGGCCAGGAAATTTGACATGAAATTTCAATTAGCAAAATAATACAATGACCCATCCCTAAAGTTCATCAAGATTTTCAGGTTAATAGTATTGTTTTCATAAAAAATACTGTGATATCATCATAAATCATATATGCTGGATGCTATGAAAAAGGATAATCACGTGTTAAAGTAATGTGAAAAAATTGTTAGGCTGAAAGATGATTCCCTAAATCACATTATTAGTAATTTGTTCTACCTAATTTGAGAAGTTCTGAGTGGTGGCATGTATGGCAATTCCAGCAGTGGGAGTTGAGGGTGATCAGCACTCCTGAAATGTTGTTTTTAACAGAAGTGTAGATCTTGTTTCCTCTTCAGGTTTTGGGGCGGCACCTCATTTTTTCTGTATTTACAAAGTCAGACCAATAGTCCTTCTAGGCATGAGGGATCCATGTGCACCACCTACATCCATGAAATCCCTATATTTTTTTTAACATAGTCTGCTCATTTTATGCACTGTAGTTTGCTCTGCATCATTTATGCTCCTTCTTTAACAGAGCCAATAATATATCAGAGCTGAAAATATTGTAATGCCTGGAAGTATCTGTGGCAGGAGCTATTCCATAGGAGATGCTGAAGTTGCAGACTTTTACTATTGCTTTGAAGGTCTGATTTAGTGGATATTTCAGGTTTCCCAGCCATCTGAAGTAAGAAGTGTGAGCTATAGGTGGACATACATAGTTAGCATAGCTGCAAATAAGTGCAATACATGAGCCAAGCATGAGAATTTGAGGACCATAACTTCTTACTGGACATGTCAAAGAAGTCCTCAGCTTTCCTGCAGGCTCAGGATGAATACTTTATGCCCTCCTTCATGGAGTATGTATCTTCAATATCAAAGTCAACACAGGTGATACTAGTTACCAAGCAATTGGAATTAGACTTGAAAGAATGAGGTTTCCTTTCCCTAATAATAAAAACCACCACCACCAAAATCTCTGTTTCAATGTTTCTGTCCTAAAGAGATTTTGTACACTCCCTATATAGATCTGTCAGTGAATATAAGGTTTACAAGCTGGCACAGTAGCAATTGAGCATGGATCTGTATTTGTATTGACAAGATTGTCTTAACTAGCCAGTACAGGCCAGTGCAGAAAGGCAATGTGGAGAAGACTTCCAATTTAAAGGGGTCAAATTTGACCAAGCATTGGAGTATCGTCAAAAAGCATGATATTGAAAACTCAGATTAATGGTTTGGAGTGAGGTGTCATTGCACGGTGGCCACTATGTGAGCAAGGAAAGTGCTCTCACCATAGAGAGTCATGCATCTAATTAAAAAATTGTAGGTAGGGTCCCATGCTTGAAATGTTGCCATTATTGGTAATGATGTCTGATACTGTATTTGAAGTAATTTTTCACTCGTGCTTTAATTAAAAGATGTTCCTTGGTGTTTCGGACCAACAGGGCACTGATAATCCTCTGTCTCGCAGGCTACCAAACCATGCAAAAAATTGTTTTAAAATTCTGTTCTCACTTGATGGACCAGCTCTGAACTTTTTACCAGGGCCTCACTGACTGCCTCTGTGGAGCTATGTACCAATGTGATGGTTTGGATCTACACAGCAAACAGCGGGTAGGAGCAACAATTCTCACCAGTGGAGAAAAGACAGCAACTGGGGCAAAACCAAGCAATTTCTTTGGGTTCTTCTGCTTGTGGAGGACGACTGAGTAATCCCTAAATGGTATGGGTAAAATGCGGTAGTGATGAACTATAAAACTGGCATTAACAGAATGATCAATGTGTCCAGTGAGCAGAGTTGCACTCAGAGCTGGAGAAGACTCCTTCCAAACAGCTCAGGGTGCTTGAAGGAGCAAGAGAGCCTGCAGCCGTGTTTGCAGGTATGATACCTGGGAGAACCACCTCCTCAGAGGGGAGGGTCAGGAAAGCATCTCCAGGGAACAGGGGGAGATCCACAGAACAATATGGAAAGTAACCAAGAAGTAACTACAGCCGACATGAAAACCACCATCCAGAATATGAGCAGGAGATGAAAATTACACCATAGCTGGAATTAAGGAGGCCACAGTTTTATCAGTAGTTTTTTTGTATAGTTGGTAACTCTGTCAGTTGGCAACTCTGTCAGTTGGCTTCTAAGCTGTGGCAGGCAATCAATAGGACTGATAAACCAAGTCGTGCAACTGAAGATATGTGGGAAAGAAGTGTATCACATTTTCACCAGTTTGCTTAGTAAGAAAAAAACCTGTAACAATGCGCTCTTAATTGGAATGAAGTTTTGGAAAAAAATTTTTGAGGATTTAATAAGAAAAGGTTAAGTGAATGCATGAATCATTTGCAGCATGTGAAACTTTGTTCCAGATGGCATTTAACTTTTTCTTTTGGGAAGTTTAATGTTTTCTGATTGTTACTGCACTTAAAAACAATTTGAATAGGTATCAGCTTTTCTCCTAGTATGCCAACATTTTCAGGCTTGTGCCTGGTGAGACTGTATGAAAGTGAGCAAACATTTGACCAGAAATAACTTGCAAGTGGATTTTTTTTAAATGGCATTAAATGTCAGTAGATTGATATTGCTTAATATGATGAATGATGGCATTTTCAAAGTTGTTGGCCTTTTTTATTAAGTGTTTTACAAGCTTTCAGATGCCTGGTATTTTTCTGGCAGCTTCACTGAAATGAACCAGGAATGTGGTATTTGTCCCCTGAGTGCTAGTCATACTAAGATTTATCAGCTCTCTAGGAGGAAGAGCAAGTTAAAGTTTGAAGAACTGACGTATTGAGATACTGTAAACTATTTCTCACCCATGGAGTTGGACAACAGAGTTGGACCAAGGACACACGTGTCTCCACTCATTTCATCTGCTTTTGTTGCAAGTAGGGCTCTTGGATGGTATGCAAGCCTGAGATTGCAACAGCCAAGTACAGGAAATGCTTCACGAAGCTTACTTCAGCCCTAGAGCTGCACAGGGAGCTGAAAGGGATATAAGCAGAACCTTAGAGCATCCGGCTTGCTCTCCTGTTACTATGAGGAGGATAGCAGAAGAAAGAGCAATGGCTGTTCCTGCTGGAAATAATTTCTTTATCCGCACTAGGCAGGTGCCAGCCAGCCTAGCTGTGTAGAACGGTGGGCAATACTCAGTCTTTGTCAGGACTTTTGAAACCGGTCTCCTGGTGCACCTCATGCACTCCAACCACTGATGGGCATTCAGTCCAGGACACCAGAAGAGATAAGTCCAGGACACCACAGCTAATCTGAAGTTAACTCCCTGGAAATGCATACGCTTTGAGGACTGGATCCTCTCTACCAACTGCTTTGCTCTACAGATCCACTCCTTTTGGGCCACCCTATCTGTATATCTCAACTTAACCTTTCTTGCCCCACTGTCCTAGGAAACGGCCTGCTTTTTCTGTGCTGGGAGTTAGCTCTGCAACACAGCATGATTGTTGCATACCTACAGCAAGCACCACTGGCCCATCATCATTATAATTAAAAAAAAAAAAAACAACTTTAGGTACTGAAAAATTGTTTTTACATCTGTCCTCTTAGCTTATAAACCAAGATGTTTGCTACATTTTGTGATGTGCCAATTTTTCCAAAATTACTGAGAAATGAGGACAGTTACTTCCTCACAGTTTTTTTTTTTCCTATTAAAATCTTCATTAAGCAAGTCAGACTACAGAACACCTGAAACTTGCTGGTGTGAATTCACATGCTGGCAGAGAACTAAACACCCAGGACTTCAACAGCTTTAAAGCTTACAGGTAGTCATTATTCTCAGAATCTGGGTATTATATTTTGCAAGATACACTTCTTGAAGAAGTTGGCAAAACACTCCCCAAATCTTTATCAGTCCAACAAACCTGTGGTTCACTGCAGAATGTGGCTATGTGTCAACTTGTGATCAAACTGGCCAGAGCTCTGTGTATCCCTACAGACTGTAGAGATCCCGTTTTCCAGGGCCTCTTTCTGGCAGACCTTTGGCGGAAATGCGCTATGGCTTGAGCCTCATTTATAAATGGAATAAAACAGGTCTCCAGTTTAACCGTTTAGTATATTGTTCTTGCATCTCAGAGCACCATGCCTATTTAGCATTCTTGTCTTGGTACAGCCTGCAATCCCATTGCAGGTCTCCATTCCTACTTGCCAGGTTTGCTCTCGCGAACCCTAAATCTGATCTCATTCATCCCTAAATGCTCTGATCTATTCGGACAAAAAAAGAGGAAGATCTCTGCTTAAGCCTGCATGATTGACTGGCAAATAGTTTCAATGTTTTTAGCAAATCTCTGTACTTGGTGGCGTGCAACATTGCACAAGAAAACCTGTATGTCACAGAAGTCATGGAATTGTTTCAAAATGCATGAATCACAAAATATAATTCATAAATCTTTTGTGTGGATAGACCTGGGGAGGGGATGTACCCTGTGCTCTTGCACAAATCAGTTTCCTACAGAGAATGTGACATAGAATAGGATACGGCAATGGGATGTCCCTACTCACAATAGGATAGGAATCAAGTTTTAACCCAAAATTAATGTGTGTAAAACAATAATGCTGCTGGCTACTAGAACCTGTCTTTGGTGCAGAACAGATCATAACAGAATAAAGGACGTGGATCAGCCTCTGAATGGCTCCTTCTATTAATAAAAAAACCACTTCTGTGCATTTGTCTGTGTTTTAAAAACTGTAGTTACAAAAGCCAGAGCTTCTTGCAGGACTAATGATATAATAGATGCCTCTGAGGATAGCTCAGTGACAATAACAGAGTTGGGGAAATATTTCTGATCTTTCTTTTTTGCAGAGCTGGGAATGCAGGCTGATCCATGCCACCGACTCCCAAGTGTGCTGTGGTGGTTTCTAGATGATCCTGGAGAGGCCTTAGGAGAACACAGTCAGGATGCACTTCTGAGGAAGACGGAGATGGTGAAATGAAGATCAGTGAGAGGACAACTCCCAGCTGATGGCAAGGTGAGAAATGGTCGGAAGCCACAGGGCTTAGAAGGCAGCAGGCTGTGTCACTAGTTTATTCAGGGGATAGTTTCTGATGGATTAGAGTCTAGCTGCAGGCATGCTACAGTTTTACTAGAAAGTCAGATGGTGAACTTGTGCCATTTATAATCAATCTACAGCATCAAATTATCAAATTTCTATGAGGGACAGAGAGACATGTCACAAAAAGGAGGATCCCAAGTTCTTCATGTCTGCTACAAGGGTGACGGAAGCAGAGTCCCCCGCCAAAAAAAAAAAAGAGAAGTAACCAAAGACAACCTGTTTTCAGGTTCAACCTGACAAGGTTTGGGTGCATGCAGCATATGTTACTAGTTTGTTCTGAAAACAGAAAGAATGATGTCAGTGAAGTACAGAAATGGGCTGCCAGCCACACTCTTCACTCTGAAATGAGCAAATCTACCTGCAAGGCAAGAAGAGAGGGAAGCCTAGCAAGAAGATAAACCAAAACAAATACCAAGGAAAAAGCAAGTACACTCTGGGAAAGCATTCAAAGCTTCAGGCTATGAGGAGCTTGATGCTGACATTGGGGAAGAGCATGGTTTTGTAGTGCTAGCCACTCGGAAGAAGGGTGGCCCTAGGATTCTTCCCACCCCACCGCCTGGCAAGCCTTTGGGATGATCTGCTGTGGTGACTGGACCTCATGCAGTGAGCCAGTCAGACAGGTTTTAGAAAATTACATTCTTGGACTCAGCATGGAGAAAGAGAAGCAGTTCAATGACAAACTAGATAAGCCACCTGTCCTTCTCTTATGGCTTGTCTACATCACATACCAGTATTATTTCTTAAGTTGTCAGCTAGTGACTTCTGGGAAATTGTGTAATCCACTCAGATACTTGGAGAGAAAAATGTTTGGTGTATTTTTGATGAACTTTAGACCTTAAGGCACTTTTCCCACAGCTGTCCCAAATTGGTTTAATTCATATCTTGAAGGACCTCTTTCTTTGGTTCAGTATACTTCCTTTACTGCTCTGGTATCATACTGACTCAGTGTCATGTCCATCTTTAAATACCAGCATGCCACTAGATCTCCCTCTTTTTCAAGGATTTATTGCTAGCATCACACACCACTCTTGGCCTTACATCAGTCACACCTGATTCTGGAGGGACCACTGCACAGATCATGCATTTCCGTATGGTTTGGGGAAAGGAAGGGATCACATCCTGTCTCAACAGCATCACTGTAATGCCTAGATCTAGAGAAGTACCTGGCAAAACGAAGAAAGCGGACGGAGGCCTTTCCAGGGAAGGCTCCAGTGCTGTGACAAAAGAAAGGGCTCTTGCATAAGAACAACAATGGACAACAATTGGACATATGCACACGTTTTCAGTTCCTCCCCCTAACATTATGAGTGGGTCTTATTTTCTTCCCTGGGGTCACTCCTGACGGGAATGAACTTAAAACCTGGATCCCACAAGATCCATGTCCTACCCCCTGAAGCTGACCCTGAGGAAGAGATAAACCTCAAAGCCCAAGCAGATGTCCAACATAACTATACCAGGATTATCATGGGCTCACTTACAAAAAGGAATTTTAAAATAACTTTTGTTCTGGGGACCTCATGAGAAGCTATTGGAAGCTTTTCAAGCAAGCTCAGTTTTTATTACCAACCCCACACTCATTTTATGAATGCTCCAAAAGATGTCCAGGATGAACAGTCTATGCTTTGTAGTGTTTCCTTTTCTGAAGTATCAAACCGTCCTGGTTTTGATTACCCCTTTCAAGCACCCCCTCAATCCATCTATTCATTTAATATTCCCTGAGTCCCTCGTTGCATGACTTCTTCCCTCACCATGTGCTCAAAATAGTGCCTGTGCCAATAAAATGTGAACTCTGAAGTGTTTACTTCTGTAATATAACAAAGTGTTCTCTTTCCCTTTCAGATGGCTACTGTTCCATACTCTACTTCAGCTGATGGCATCTCAGAGGTTATAAACAGACACTTCACAGCAAAGGGGTTTTTTCCCCGCTGTGGTTGATACACAAAGATGGATCTCAGCATAGAGAGTACATAGCTTCGCATCTCAGCAACATTTTGAGTTTATAGCTACCTTGAGCCTCGACAGGGTATTTTTCCATAAATCAAGAAATTTCAAATTGCAGAGGAATGAGTAACAAGGAAAGTTAAAGCATAAAACCAGAATGATTTTGGCATGAATCGTGGAAGGCAAGAACGTCATTCCAGGGCTGGCAAAAAGTGACACCAGCACTGGCTTTCTACTGCAGCAAATTTTTTGAGACCACTATGTAGAGTAACATCACTGATATTCTGCTAACACTCCCATTGCTTTCTCTGCATCTTGATCAAACCAGAGATAACATATTTCAAAGTAAAGATGACCCACAACATGTAGTTGGGACACCCCTATTTTGCATGGATTACATAAAAGCATATTCAGCAAACATTTCCCCCAAACATTGCACAGGCAAAGGCTGAGACATTTCACCTATGTTGAACAAAGAGTATTATCTTTCTTGTCTTATATTCATTTAGACATATGTATCCCATTTACTCCATCAGATTAATTTCTGCTCTATACTGATATGCAAGAACAGTATGGATTCTGTAAGGGATGAAAAAGCAATGGTCAAAAGTGGTAACTTTGTGTTTTATTCATCCCTTTTGTTCACCACTCATTTCTCTCTGCTCACTTTAGCATGTTGCTAACCCAGGGATTAGGCCCTGAGAACTCGTTTGGGCAGACAGCTTGTTATGAACCCTTCAAAGGCACCATTTGCTCCGTGTTTGTGTGAGGAGATCTTTGGGATTCACAAAACTCATAGGTGGAGCTGAAGAATCATGATAACATGATCCATGAGCCATGATCTGAAAAATTCCTGTTTTTTCTGTGGGTTTGTTTACTGGCATCATACAATGTGGACTAGCCATTGCAGATGTTTCTTCAACTCCCAGGATGGCTGACTTTGCAAAATATGAATAACCCCAAGTGCAACCTTCTGCCAAATCTGACTCTATTCTCCTTCATCCTTATTCCTCTTTTCATATTTTTGTTGTTAGGGCTGTGAGTATTTTCTTTGTTAGAGTTGGATACAAACAAGAGTACATTAGAACCCAACCCTTTAGAATAATCTTTCAAATTTCATTTCAAAAGATGGAAATCTAAAATGTTGAACCCTAACATCTTGTCTCCATTTGGATTTGGGAAGCACAAAGGGCAAAATGCAGCCCTCACATCAGCTGGGTTCTTTCCGCAAGTCTCTGAATTGTAATCCCTGGCCAATGCTGTCACAAGATAACAGAGTGGGTGCAGACTAGTCAGGAAACAAGTATAGACAGCAGTGCAATTAATATGGCATTATATGGGTGTACAGTATTTAACCACTGCTTCTCTGGGCCGGAAAGATGTTGTCGAACAGAAAAAGCAACATAGAGCACAGTGGACAATACACCTTCCAAAGAAAGATCTGCCCTCCTCTTACCCCTTCCATTACCCCTTCAGGAGCTACCTCTCCTGTTATATGTGACTTCCTTTCTCCTTGGTAATAAAGTTTCCCTTAAATATTCCATTTGAATGGTAACGCACACCAAGTTGCAGTGTTTTACTCCATTCTCAGTTTCTTTACTTCCCTTTGTTCACATGTGTACATTATGGGATCAATCCTATTGCTAGAGAATCTTCTCAGACAATGAATAATTTTTCAAGAGAATATTAGGGGAAATATCCCAAACAAACTTGTTGGACCAAATGCAGCTATACAGGACTCTATCTCTGAATAGAACGACTGCAAATATTCACTTTGATGTTTTTTATTTCTCAAACTAGGAATATTTTCAAAGTTTAGTTAACACAATTGTATTTTTAAAAAAAGCAAGTGAGCCAAATCCCTGCCAGTGTGCCACTTTTGTTATACTACTTAATCATTCTTCTCCTTCACGCACGTAATAGATTCTTCAGTTGCATAAACATATTTTATTGTATCATAAAATGACAATCTGGCATCACTTCAGATATCTCAATGGTTCCCTGTTGTCGGTAGTATGTAGCAGAAATAATGAAGCTTGGAGTGCATCCCAAGAATTATCTCAGTACTTTCCCCAAATTCATTGTGTCATCCCTAAACAAAGTGATGTGATCATAATAGGCAAGAACTAAAGACTTCACCATG
Organism: Mycteria americana; assembly: GCF_035582795.1. Lineage (NCBI taxonomy): Eukaryota > Metazoa > Chordata > Aves > Ciconiiformes > Ciconiidae > Mycteria > Mycteria americana. Next base: position 62,695,402 of record NC_134396.1, read on the forward strand.
GGGAATGGTGACTTCATTTTAACATTACGACTGTCCTTCTGAAACTGCAACGAAGCTGACTGTTGCCCAACAACTGTGTTTATTGTTATTGCCATCTCTGTTGCCATGCTGTATCCCTTACTACCATCAGAGGGGGTTGTATCAGATAGGTTCCCCAGTACCCCAGCACCTCACAGCTCAACGGAACAGTTGCTACCACAGCATAGGGGAGACAGAGCCAAGCTAAAAGTTCATCTAGGAGACATCTTCCACTTGCACAGCCATCAGTTTTCCTTGCCTGACCTCTCATTGGAGTGTTGCTTATATATCCAGTACCAAAAAGCAACTCAAAATCTTTATCATCCAAGTATCTATCTAGCAGCTGTGAAATAACGATCCTCACCAGCAGTCTGAAGCAACCAGCAGGACTCAGGAACCAAAACAAGCCTATTGCCTCATTTACCATCTAACTTGCCCCAGAAACGGTGTCTAATCGCACACAAACCGCTCACATGCCGAAATATGAGGGTACCCAACGTTGTTGGAATAGTGGTTTGCCACACCAACACTTGCCATTGCTAGATCTGTTGTGCCAAACAAAGAAGCTTTCCTGAAATTAGCAGAAGGGCAAAGAGGTACTGTGGTGGGAACTGACTGACAAATTTCAATTGAAAAGAAGTATGGGATGAAGGCACTGCGAAGTATGAATTTTATAGGTAAAAGTAAGGTGTCCATGTGTCTCTAATCGAAGGATGTCATAGATATTCAATTGAGACAGCATAAATTTCTGAGAACCCCTTTTTAAAAGTTTAGCATCTCAGTGTTGTAAGTATATTTCCATTATTACTTTGCTGCTGGCTGATCCTGAAATAGATCTCAGGATACCTTTACAGAATGCCACATCTTTTGCACACACTTGATTATTTAAAAGAAAAACATTTAATGTGAATGTACGCAGCTGGTTACAGGCATTTAAAGATTCTCTTATTCTGTATTGTAAATACTGTCAGCAAAGCACTTTTGTCTGCAATCACAAAAGAAAGAGGCAGACAAGCAGCAAGACAAGATTTCTGGAATTTTTAAGTTCAAAAACAAGAATTCCAGGAATGGTCCAAACAATCAGAGAACTGGAACAGCAGATTTCCAACAGGAGGGGTAAAAAAAAAAGAGAGAGGAGGTTCTGAACATCTTCTCACTTATTTACATTACATGTTTTAATATGTGTAGAAAGATTGTTGCCTCAAAACCAGAAGAGAAATTAGTAAAGGTGTAATGTTACATCTTTTATGCTATAAACTTCATACAAACACACTCCTTCTAGTTAACTGAGAAAGTCTTTGTGGTTGCTTCCAAAAGTATCTTACCTTTTCTCTTTTGTGTAAAATTGATTACCACAACAAAATGACTGCAGCATCAGAAAATGCACACATAAAGCTAACTAAGCATCCTATCATACAGAAAGGGCCACCTGCTCCAATAGCCTCAGAAATCAGATCTTGCCCATGCAATCCACTGGGACCATCTGGTGAAATGAAGAAAAGCTGTGCAAGAGAGCTTGCTAGGTTCCAGCAAGATAGGTAAGTACAAAATAGCTCAGCGATACAGGCTGTAAGTAGCAAAATAATGCTAGGGTCTTGCATCTGGCATGCTGGTATTGCAGCTTTTTCTTCTATTTCTTATTTATTTTTTTTTATTCTGTTGTTCCTTTGCTTACTCTTCAAGAGCCTCTCAGAACTGAGATGGTATGCTCAAGGTTGAATCTTTAGCCTTACTCTTGCCAGCTGTAGACGGAAGTTCATAGGTGCAGCTGTTAGTTAGCACACCTACCGAGACAAATCTTGCTACACAGCAGTGGTGGAATATGTGGTGTTCTGGTTTTGGCTGGGATAGAGTTAATTTTCTTCATAGCAGCTAGTATGGGGCTGTGTTTTGGATTTGGGCTGGAAACAGTGTTGATAATATAGAGATGTTTTAGTTGCTGCTGAGCAGTGCTTACACAGAGTCCAGGCCTTTTCTGCTCCTCACCCCACCAGCGAGCAGGCTGGGGGTGCACAAGAAGCTGGGAGGGGACACGGCTGGGACAGCTGACCCCAGCTGACCAAAGGGCTATTCCATACCACATGGCGTCATGCTCAGCATATAAAGCTGGGGAAGAAGAAAGAATAGGGGGGATGTTTGGAGTGATGGCGTTTGTCTTCCCAAGTAACCATTACACATGCTGGAGCCCTGCTTTCCTGGAGATGGCTGAACACCTGCCTGCCCATGGGAAGTGGTGAATGAATTTATTGCTTTGCTCTGCTTGCGTGCGCGGTTTTTGCTTTCCCTATTAAACTGTCTTTATCTCAACCCACGAGTTTTCTCACTTTTATTCTTCCGATTCTCTCCCCCATCCCACCGGGGGGGAGTGAGCGAGCGGCTGGGTGGGGCTTAGTTCCCGGCTGGGGTTAAACCATGACATATGTATATCTTCAGCAGCAAACAGGAAACGTAAATTTCGGTGAAAAATATGAAAATGACACTTTGAGTTAATACGAAGTAAAACATTTCAGAAGTATTGGACTGTATAATTTCAAAATTATTTTCATTTTGAAGTGTATTTCAAATTGTCCACATTTTAATTTTATACAGTAATTTGCTTTGTATTGTCTTTTTAAATATCAGTTATGAAACAGTGAACAATGAAATACATGAATATAATTTCCTAACCTCCATAATTAATTTAATGAGTAAAATTTAATATACTTATTACCAAAATACCTACAGCAATTCTAACAAAAGTAATTATGAACAGGTATATAAGAAAATGATGACTTAAAAGTATATATTATAAAAATAAGGAATAAAAACATATCTACAAAGCTCTAAATTCGAAGTGAAGCATTTCAAGTTCAGCAAAAACACTTCAACTGAAGTGAAGTGAAAAAGATGTAGAAATGCTGGAATTTTTCGCCAATTGGATTTATTACTGCAGCCAGCTCTGTGCTTTATGGGGACGTGATATACACAGGCAAGAATGTCACCGCATGACATTTGGTAAGTTAGCAAATCTTCAGCTCTGTGGTATCAAGTACGGTGCAATTTCATCTTACATGACTCTCATGGCAGCACTGGTTTTAAAGTTTCCCATCCTCCTTCAGCCTTGCCTATTTATTCCTGCCCCCATGCAGCTGTTCACCACCTCCCGTGCCGCTGAGCCAATGTTATGGTGTGAGAGCAACGGGAAAGAATATGACCCCCCCCCCCCATCCCCTTGAAGAGGAAATATAGATAGAGGAAGAAGGCAAGCAATGATGAAGTGTTGATTGTGCCCTTTCCACTCACATTTAATGAATTATTTGCTTATCTGAAGTCCATGTAAATATTGTCAATGCCTGTACAGTATCACTCTCTGAGTGACCATATGGCATGGTACTCTTCCCACTTAAATTCTAGACAACCGAGGGCTGACAAGCTGGAGCGAACCCGGGGGTAGCGTAACAAAACTGGATTCTTACCAAGAATATTAGGTTAAAGCCAAATTAGTGCAAGTGATATGACTTTGTCTGCTAAACTTGGTGTTCAGACTCTGTTGAATTAACGAATAAATGACTTGCATGGGGGTTACACCCACTTCTTCCAGGCAGCATTAGCTGATGAAGACACTTGTCAGTTACAATAACATTAAAACAAAGAAAGCATTCTCAGAGGAGCAGATGGGAAAGGAACTGAATCACCTTTTTCTCAGCCAAATATTGGTATTTCTCCTGAGACCAGAAAAGTCAAGAAAAAGTACTATTCCCCACCTTTGAGGTCTTTGGCTGGAAAGCACTGTAGGAATTCCACATAAATTATCATTGATTCTTAACTTAGTGTATGCTGTTATAGAGCCTACAATGAATACTTCATGTCAAAGAGGTTTATATAGTCCTAAGCTTTCTAAGGCAAAGGTAATATGCTTAAAGAGCATTTTGCAGAATCTTTCTCAACTGAAGAAACCTGGTGTAATGGATGGGTGTTTATTTTTCAACTGAAGTCACTGCAAGATAAAAGACTTCATCCTAGTGCAGATATAACAGAGAATGGAAAATGTAAACCATCTGCCTGTGAAAAAATGTAAAGGATTTATAGAATGGTTGGGAGGACTTCTGCACAATGTAGAGGCCATAGCAAGCTTTTGCTTTTGATCAGGAGACAGGATATGCTGAAACAGCCACAGATTCTTTGCCAGCACATGGTAAGAAAAACACAGCAGTCAGTGGAGACACAATTCTGACTTTACCATGTGTTTGGAGACACTTGGTCCCAGACCTATTCACTTTAGTGTTTTACCACTTTAGCATTTATCATTTTAGGCTGTTTAACAGAGAGCTTTACGCTAGTCTTAGATATATTTAAATAAACCAGCTGCACGCCCAGCCTTCTCAGAAAGATTATACAGCATATACTGCCATAGGAGCATTAGAAGAAGGCCCACCATTTGGCTCTCTACATATTAACTTGGTGTTGCTTAAAATGGACGTCATAGGACAGATGTGAAGATTCAGAAAAACACCTAAACATTGCTCTGGTAAAATGGCTGAGGTAATCATCAGATTCATTCAGTTGTAATACCAGGAGAGACAAGAGGTCCCTTTGGGTTCAGTGATCCTGCAGTTAATTCATCTGGGTTTGACAGGTGAGAGTAGGACTGTGGTCAGGGGCAGCAGGAGGTTTTGCAGACAGGAAATGATGGGAATAGAGAGTCTTGGGGAGAAAGCTTAGTCCAGGGTTTACGTTCTGTTATTGTTATTCAGTAACCAATAAAGCCAAACCCCTCAAAACATAGCTAAGCTATACAGTTACAGGGCACGCTGTATTTCACAGGCCAGCAACTCTTTTCTGTGCTCTAGGGTCATGGAAAAGCAGGGAAGGGATACTGTTTGAGGGCGTATCGGCGTGCTCCAGGTCCTATAAAAAATTGAGGAGCAGCACAAGGTTGTGTTGAATTACCCTTTCCCACTTTCTACACTGCACCTGTCTCTGCATCTCCTCTCAGGAGTCCCTTTTCATTTCCACTTTTTCTCGCGGCTTATCTGCCTTACCCTTGCACTTTTTAATGGATTGCTAGAGTGGAGAAGAGAGGCAGAAGACACTGGCACAACCAGGCAGCACAGATCCTCAGACTGATGAGCAATCTGACAATCTGTCATGCATGAATGACAAAACCTAGGAGGAGACCTTATAAAGGAATAATGTCATGTGTTACAGTAAAATCTATCTGAATCTGAAGAGCATCTTGCGACGCGGACACAGCAAGCGGCTGCCCTTCTCCAGGCAGGCAAGTCAAGGTAATAACGAGTGGAGGCGACAACTACTAAAGGCTACTAAAATGGCACAATGGACATGGACGGTCCATCCCTTTGCCAAACAGAAAATATTTGGTACAAAAGGAAGGAGAAGGGCAGAAAACAGGGGGTTTGAGCCTTAGAAAGAGCAATGGGAATTTTTCACCTGCACAAGAGTAGTAGATTTCACTGTAGTCTTACTCAGAGAATGAATTGAGTATCTTAGTTGAAATAGATACTTAATTCTCTCCACAATAAATAGATAGATGATACATAGATAGACAGAAAGATAGATATTTAATTCTCCATAATTTTGAACTTTGATGGCAGAGGGCTGTCTATTAAGTAATTTTGTCATAAACAAGTGAATGAATCAGAAATACATTTTATGTGTAACTGCTGTAACAGCAATTATTAAAAGTTATTTTGTGAGCTGTAAGAAATGCATATATAATTTTGAATTTTTCGAGTTAGTTATTTTTATGTTTCCGTTACATGGTATTTATTTGTACTGAATGGCTTATACTTTTGGATCCTGTTAAAATAGCCACTTTTTAAGCATACAATCTTGTTTCTTCAGACTTGAATATAATTACCCTAGCCATGGGAAGAAAGCTCTCCCAACAACATGAAAAGACCTCTTGAGAGTAATCAAGTTACATCACTTACAGTGATGTGGATTGTATAAAACATAGGGGTCACATTCTAAATCCTGGCAAGAAATAGTAAAATGGACTTCAAATAAACCATTTACTTATACAAAGATCCACAGTAATAGCAGAAATTACAGAGAATGGGAGGAAATAAATTCATACAAGAAGAATCAGGATTAGTATTCATGTAAGGGTTAAAGCACTCTTCTCTTTTTCCTCTGTAGATGAAGATCTAATGATAATAATGTAAGCAATGTGGTTATGACATCACAACTCCCATAAACACAATCTATTAGAATTTTTTTTAAATGGCTGCATACACCAGTGTTTATTTATTAGAATACAGTTGGCATGGGTGATGGAAAACAAATAAAACTTTCCAAACCCTAAATACATTTATCCAATCCTAAATAACAACTCATCTGGGAAGTCAGAGATACTTTTGCTTACTCTATTAAAAAGGGCAAAAACTTCAAGAAAAGGATCTGTAGAGCTTGAATTTTGTTCTTTATACATCACGTAATTAAGACTGAGGAACTAAGAGCAGACACTGAGTCCATTTACCAATTTATAAGTGAACCCTCCAGCTCAATGGCATGAGAGGGCAGCCTGTCGGCTTTTACGCTAAACTTCATACCCACTGAATTACCCAGCTCTAGTAGATTACTCATTTTTTTTTAATTTATCTGGGTTTCTATACTACAATCATTACATGCCATTGGAATGTCTCAGCTTATGCTATGCCTATCAATGCTAACTGGCAGATATTCCTACTAGTATTATCAGCATACCTGTCCAAGGAAGAAAGCTTCTCCTTCTCCAGTCTCTCCTTCTTCTCACTTTTGAACCTGTTGATCCATTTCAGCCTGTGTGGCAAAACTAGACATCTCAAAGATACGTAATTACCCAGATGTTACATATCTACAGAGAGAGAAAATAAAATCTGGTATTCTTACTGAGGGCAAAGCTGCAGAAACAGCTATTCCCCGTTCCTTTTGGCATGGGGCGGCGGGCCATTGATCCCACGTGCACCGGCTGACCCCTTGGCACGTGGCACTGCCTAGCTCATTAGCTCGTTCCTAACTCCAGCTTGCGTTTCTCCCCTCACCTCAGAAACACGGGGAGGGGGTGCAGGGAAAGGACAAGTACGTAGAGGCAAGTGCTGCACTGGAAGCACTGCTGGCACAGGACTCAAGTTACTGAGATGCCGATCTCATGGGATACTGCAGGGGATCTTATTGCAGGGAGAGGTGTTGGGTGACAGAGCATACAGATTTGGAGGAAATCAGGCTTCATTCGTTCTGCTGCTCGTGGAATAACTTGTCCTCCCTTTCGGTTTACTTATCATGTTTCAGCAAGCGTATGGAACATAACTATTCCAATAGCATCTTCTGAACTGGGTAAATATTTAGGAACCGCATTCTAAGAGAGGTTCTCTTTTTCTAGTTGCTATGCATTAGATGAAGGTGTCATGGGATACTGCCACTCAAAAGTAATGCTTGGCTAAAGCTGTCTGGATAAGAATGGGTGATCACTCCAATTCCAGGAGACAACACACATGTCCAGCTGTGTGGAAAGGAGGAGACAAATAAATTTACAAATTCCAAGTAAGGAAGCCTTCAACTGGAAAAATGTCCCTGTTGCAACATGTAACTGCCTCCCCACCCTTAAAAAACCCCAGACAGATAATTTCTCCCTTTTGCAGTCATTCGTTTACCTCTATTTAACCGGAAATCTGAGAATATCATGCAGCTGTCTGCATTCCCCTTGCAGCTGGAATAAACAGTTTTAGATTTATTCGGATTAATTTAGGACTAGAAATACTAGTACACCTTTACCCTTCTCAAAGGGTACACAAAGGGTACCCTGTACTTATTTGACACTCCAACCAACCTATGTTTTGTTTGCCTTCACAACTGCCAATCATCTTGGCAGTGGACCAAACTCCAAGTCGGGATGCTCCAGCACTTAGCGAACCCTGAAAAGCACCAGGTCAGTAGGAGCTTCAGGGTATGCAGCACCATCCAGAATCACCTGTTTTGGTGTCATGGATGTTGGCATCTTGTCATTGAGTGGTTAACAAGGGTATACTTGACCACATGATATGCTCAAGAAGACACATCCACCCAGACATTGGTTGTTGAGCTTTTTTTAACACACAACCCTCGTTTCTCTCCTCAGGACCTCTAGTGATTATCTTCCCATGCATTTCCCTGCTTTGGTGGGTAGACTCTCAGAAGCCTAGCTCTCCAAATCCCCTGGAGAAGAAGCTGGGCTGTGAAATCCAGGAAGAAGGAAGGCACTCCAAACCTTTTTTCTTGTGTTACATCTTGTTCGACATTTTGGTTTTTCTGAACTCTGGAAGCCAATTCACATAAGTAGGTAGATGGAGACCTGCAATTCCTTATATTAAGGCAGAGCCTCTTGTTAGTACATTTATCTGCTGCTGGGCAGATCGTAGGCAGGGATTTTTCCTGCGTGAAGAGAGAACTTTGATTTAGACTGCTTCTCTGAGGAGTCTTGGAAAGACTTCCAGTCTTTACTGTTTGGAAACAGAAACTGCTACCTAGAAAAAAGAATACCAAAAGCAGAGGCTTAAAGCTATCTTATGAACCCAGGCTTATGGCAATAGTAGTTAGGTGTTCAAATGCCTTTTAAAGATGGCCTTATGGACCTTCTTGTCTTTGCACACACAGCCATATTTTGAACCACTTCGGAATGTTATGATTTGTGGTTTGATACAGCCTGTGGTTTCAAAATGATGCTGAGCTTGTCATTGAGGTTACCCTGGAAAGACAGACAGACTTGTTTAGATCATGCTTTGCCAGTCTTTGCTAATCTTTGCACTCTTTAGAGGAGTTTGTGCAAACTGTAACATCTTCCAGAGGCTTCCAGAATTACAGTGGTCCTAAAAGAATACAAAAGACTACAAAAATGCATGGAGCAACACTGGCAAATTTGATCACAGGGTTCAGACCCCCATCCTACTTCCAAGACCCTTTATGAAATTTGCATAACCCCTTAGTCCAATTAAATAAATACTCAGTTAAATAAAGCTACTCTAGCTTTCAGTTTCCATTGTTCCTGTCACAGTCCTATGCACAGAGGTGTAAGGATGTCAAGGAAGCTGGTTTGATCAGTACTTCTCAGTCTCATAAACGTAAATTGCAGGTTTATTGTTTTCCTTCCCAATGTGCAGCTATACAAACTGATGACTCCCACTGATTCTGCATGGAGTCCCAAATGGTTGGCACTGCTGAAAAGTTCACCTCTGTATCTTGTTAAAACTAGCATGATTTTTTTGAAACCCATGTTCTCTATGGTCAGGGCTCTGGACTTCCTGATCCCACCATTTCCTGGTACCAAAGACTAAGGAAGAAAAATCTGCAGATGGTATAAACCAGCAAAACCAATAAAGAGTCTGGCTTGTAACCTCTCCCTACAACCTTCATAACCTAAATTAAGTTGGAGGGATATGAAGAATGATACAAAGATATATCTGGTTTATATATATATAAAGATATATATGTTTTATATAAATAAATAATGGTAACCATAAACACAGGCACCTTTCTCCCTGTATAACATTAACTCTCACCTGAAATTAAGAATCTTCTCTATCTTTTGAAAATATTAGATTTTTGCTATTGCATTATGCAGAAAATAAAAATGCTCCACTTGTATTAGAGATGTTACATACTGAAACAATAATCTTATAGTGGTTTTAATACAAGATAGATGAATGTGTTGGATGTTGCATATTTTCAAACAGAGAAAAAAACATGCAAATTAAGTGAAGGTCAAATTTCTTGTGGTTGAACCCATGAAGTAAATACAGAACATGTTTTGTTTGTTTGGATCTTGGGAGAACAAACTGTTTTTATTGTGGAGTAGTTGTATTACACTAAAGCAAGCACTGTGATGTATTGCATTTCAAAATCACATAGTTATAAAATAGGGAATGTACCAATATCCAACATAATCAGTCTCAATCACGAAAACTGGGAACAATTCTGAAAAGTGAAAACTTGAAAAAATGCACTTTGTTTTCTAAATGATAACATACAAAGGAAGAAAAAAACCTGCACTGAATGCTGATGTAAACCTTCATATCACTAGGATCTAATAGTGAAAATCTGTTTATCATACACGACTTTCTTACATGGGTCTAATTCAGACTGGTCATTCAAAATGGCTACATATGAAACATCCTGTCTTGCTAAACCCCACTAACCTCCTCGTGATTCAGGTCTTCATGATGCAGTATTTTACCTTAATTCCCATACTTGTGTTTCACTAGGAAAATGTATGATAAAAATAAACATAGTACATCATCTTTATTTAATATGACTTGGCAGGTATTTTGTAAGTTTTACTAGTAAAATTAAAAAATATGTTATCTTAAGACAATTACAGTTCAGAAGTGGTTAGGAGGAGTGTCTGGAAACTTTTTGAACTTTAAATTCTTCCTGATCCATCCAGAGAGAAAACCAAGATCCTTCAAGATTTCCTTCAAAGAAACAAAGAAAGAGAAGCTCAGAGCAGACAATAACATTTTGTTATTGGAACTACTATTTGACTGCAGGGGCATCAGCAGTCCATGCATAGGTGCTACTTAGGGAGCTCTTTTGGTTTTAAGCAAAAATTGCGTGCAGTGAACACCCTCAGCAAAAATTCCTATCAACTCTGCTTCACTCATTAACAGCCGTGGTCACAACTAATCACCATTTTCCAAAACCCTTATTTTGCAAAATTCCTAACCTGCTGAATTGATGCCTCTCTCCCAAGATAAACAAGCTGCTCTGTATTGATTTATGAGTGGTTGCATTTGGGAGTTGTTATGTGGTAGGGAATGATGACATTTCTAGATAAACAATGATGTTGAGCATGAAAATGCTAGCCTCTCTCTGTGATCCACTGAAACACAAGATGGATCTCAATATTCCTAAAGGAGGAGTAAGTTAGTTTTAGGGATAAGAATAAACACAGTGTGTTTCTGATTATATGAGTGAGTCACAGTAGAGTGCAAATTAATAGGATATTTTTGTGTGCCTGAAATCTGTCAACCTCTTCAAAAAACAGCGTGCTCATCCCTCTTCCTTTCCCCAAGCACGGCTGATCACTAAGCAGCATTAGTCCATCATCACAGCCGGGACAGTTTAGGTCACAATCCTTAATCCCCTTTATACGGGGACATTTAATACTGTCACTACATAAGCACTACACAAGGAAGTGACACAGCCTCTTTGCTGGTTGTGCCAAGTGGTATGAGTGCTGTGTGTGGTGGGGCTTAAGTAGTGTAGGACTACATAAGTAGATCTGAAAACACCTCGATCACACCTACTCAGACCACCTCAGGCTCAAAAACATTTTAAAATCTAGTTTTCAAGGCTATCCTCATAATAAAAGGGTCAGAAAAGAGAACATATTTAAATGAAACCCAAACTTCAAAGCAGGGACTTGAGTATGATGGTCTTCACAACCTCTTATGGATCAACATTTTGCAGGCTATTACTTCTTCATTAGGGGCATATGATTTTTCAGATTAGAAGTGCACTTTAGACAGCTACAACTCTAACTTCCTGATTGCTTAACTTTTGTAAGATTCTGTTCATTAAGAAAACACAGGAAAGAGAACAGAGGTTACCTAAATTGGAAGTTTTGTGTGGGTATCTGTTTGGGTGGGGTTGTTGTTTTAAACTGCAGAGGCACCATGACAAATTAATTATGACAGTTGTGATTATTCCTCAGTCGCCACCTAACGGTAGACCATGCGCACACTGCACAGACATCTGGGCAAAACTGCCATGTACGTAAGGCTATGGTTTATTCAGCTTGGACAAAGTACCTTTTCATGGTTAGAAAAAGAGTTTAGAGAAGTAGTAGGAAAATAAATTATTGTACTTTTATCTATCTACCTATCTGTCTGTCTGTCTGTCTGTCTAATCTCCCTCCTGAGCCCACTCCTGCACACTAGCTTAGAAATTTCACAAGTTAATGAATTTCCCGTAGATCACTGATCCCATTTTCCTCCATAAGCATCAGCAATAACCCCTAGATCCATTCCTTGATTCACATTCCTCTCTCTGCTAGTCCCTCCACCAAAACAATTCCATAACCAGAAAGGCACATGCAATACCACTTAACTGTAAGTTTATATGAAAACAATGCACTAATAAAAACAACACAACTTTTACTTATTCACTCTAAGACTAAGAAGTTTTATAGCTCTCATTTGGACCTCTATACTTTGGCAAATATGCTATCATAGCTCATGCAAATTTTCTAGCATGATTTTATTCTGGAGCAATTACTGTGTTCACAAAATAGAATAAATGTGGATTTGGTATTAAGGTTTCCTTTATGGTGGAAAAGTCTGTCCACCTGGAGAAGACATTTCAGAGCAGTCTGAAGACAAAATTTCCCCCATAGTCCTCCCCAGTGGCTTGATAGGATCCATATTGTTTATCCAGTCAAACGGCTCTGCAGCAAAGTCACAGCCCTTTCTGATTTTCTCATCTGGCAGTCCTCCAGCAAACTTCACCCTGTGCAGCAGTGTCTCCCAGTAGCGTCTTGATTCTTACTCTCCCATCCTACATTTGTGAGTCATCTTTCTGTTTTTTCGTCAGAGATTTCTTCATATGTCCTCCGTGTTCCTGTCCTCCTTCCCATGTGGGAGGTGGTGGACTTTCTCCACCACTTCTCTCTCAAACTGTTTTTCCCAAACTGGCCTCAACTCCCATTCTCTCCTTGCCAAGAAACTCCCTTTTTTTCAGTTTCTATCCCATCCAAAACTTTTCTATTTCTTTCCTTTGAATCCATTAAATTAATGGATTTTGTCAAAAACAGACTCTTGCCTGATTCCAGGCAAGGAAGCTAAATGGCCCCTCATACAGAAAACTGGAGTTACAGTTGCCTCTCCAGCTAAACAGGGGGTCTGCAGCTCCCCATGTGTGCTGTGAGACAGTGGATTAGAGGATCTGCCTAAATATGAAGCTGTGAACCCTAGCTGTCCATCAGACCACCTATAAACCAATGCTCCACTTGAACTGCCTCCCCAAAACTCTCACCCACCAAATCTTTACAAAGAAGAATAAGATCTCTACAAAAACTCTGAAGGAAGGGATAGATTTTTTTTTATACTGAAACCCAGAAACTCTAGGGAGGGGAAAAGAGAACGATTTTGTTAAGGCAAAGGAAACATATGGTGTAATAATTAACCTGGGGACAACATAAAATCATATTATATTTTCACTGGCCCTGTGCTGAAACTCTGTGTGCTAAACAGGTCTTTGTTTGATCATTAGTCACTGAAACTCCCAAACCTTGAGCACAATGTTTAAATGTAATAAAAAGACTAAATAAGTGGAAAGCCACTGGCAGCATGTCTTCTGGCGATGGACTGTCTCTCTTTTCTTTATTGTTCTTGCTAACTTGAAACATCCCGCATTCAGCCTCCCCACTGCTGTCCAGACACAGCTCTGCTTTCTCCATCTGCCGTGGGGTGGGTCTGCAGCCTGAAGCCACAGTAGCACATCCCCAGCCCTTGTAGAGCTCTCAGCACCGTGGGGCTGCGTGCAGTGCCCATCCAAACTGGAAAGAAAGGGGAAGGAAGGGCAATTGCATGACTGAACCACAAGAAGCAGACACACACACACACAGGCTGTGCATTGCGGGGCTCATCGGAGGCTGCAGTTTCCTTAGCTCTTGTAATGAATCCAGGCTTGGTGCTAATGGTGCCATCTCCAGCTAACGGAGATACCATCCACAGGATCAGCCTGGGATGAAGTGTGTGCCTTCACTTTGAAAACTCACTTATAACCCTTCTCATCTCCATTAGCAATTCTAGCCCCTTCAAATGGTGCCATTTTCCCAACACATTTGAAGTGCTATTTGGCATTTCATTACTAAAAAATGATGAAGGCAGCCAGTGGGAACAACAAGGAGAGGCATTTGAAATTCCACAAGCGTGTCCTCCTAAGAACAGGTATGATTGCCACAGTGCACATCAGTGAGTGGATGTTATACGCCGTTACAGTCAAACCCAAAGAAAGAGGAACACGTAACAGCTGAATTGCTAAATACACCTCTAAAGTAATAACCTGTTATTTTCACTCTTGTTTTCAACCAGAAGACTTTGCACTGCTTATATGCTTTTATATTTAAGTTCTTAGAAATTTAAGTAATATCTAAAAACTTAAAAAACTGGATACCAAGCAAACTGAGTGACTTTGGAATACTGTTCATCCTTTTGGTGGACAGGAGTGAAATTTTCTTAAGAGGAAATATCATCTGGGAATCTCAGACTCTTGGCACTGAAATTAATATACATGCTGAAGGAATCCAACCCTCCTCACCTTTTAGCCTGCCATTTACTTAACAGGTAGTACTGCTAGGAGGGGGCTGAGGGTAAGGGGAGGCTAGGAACTCATCTGTAACCACTACGCACCTTGAATGTTCACCCCACCAGCAGCCCTGTTACCTGCTTTGTGTCAGAAAGTGCGCAAACATGGTACAAGTAATTTTTTATGTTTGCAAACACTTCTAATACTATGTAGCACTTACTAAGAAACAGCAAGTTTTCTCATATTCAAATCCATTTGCTTCCTTCTTGTGTCTTTTTCTGTTACTGCTTCCTCATCACTCATGCCAGCTTTAGAGAAATGTTTGTCAGAAAAGTAAAACTAGACCAATCAGCAACTGTCAGAACAAACACACGTATTTTAGAAGCAGTTTAAAGCTTGCTGCATTTGTCTTTACCTGAAAAAGATCTGATTTTGCAAAGGCTTGTCCATTTTCCTATATATATATCAGTTAACCTAATAAATTATGTCACAACTCTGTCACACTTTTATCCCTAGATTATAAAATAACCTGTTTAGCTCCTTCTTCTTTTACAACCTTCCTTACCCTTTGTTTTCCTTCTGGCTTTTCTTTTAGGCAGCATTCTTTTTAAGCTGCTCTGCAAACTACCAATTTCTTTTCACCCAAGCCCTCTCCTGAATATTCCCCTCCTGGGAAACCTAAGTGAGATTTAGCAGGAAGCCCTTCATCATACATACTTATGAAAGAATGAATTTAAAATTACTTCAGGCATGATGCAAAGCCCTATTGAGTTACTACCCTACCACCTTCTCTTCCCTCATCCTACTACCCGTCTTGCTATTTTCTTGGTCTTAGTTGGGATAGAGTTAATTTTCTTCAAAGCGGCTCATATGGTGCTGTTTTGGATTTGTGACCACAACAGCGTAGACAGCACACCCATGTTTCAGTTACTGCTGAGCAGTGCTTACCCAGCCTCACGGCCTTTTCTCACGCTGCCCTGTCAGTGAGCAGGCTGGGGGTGCACAAGAACCTGGGAGGGGACACAGCTGGGACAGCTGTAATTTGTGTTGTGCTAACCCACAGTGCTTGGGTATGAGTATGTTAGTAAACTGCAATCTAACTTAAACTAGAAAGATACTACAGTGGCGTTAAATTACTTAAATGGGCTATAACAGATTCCCAAGAACTGAAATTTCCAGGGCCAAGGGGGCTCATTTAATGGGGTGATACTTTCAAGCTTTTGGAATGTGTTGCACTGATGCCAGGAGGAAAAGGATGAGCACTAACTATTTCTTACTTTGCTACAGATTTCCTGGGTGACTCTAAACTGTAAAATGCTCTGGCTGTTCCTACATGCTCTTGTTTTTTTCCTGAAGATCATCTCAGCAATAGCACCTCTCGCTGGAGAGCTGCAGTTCAGGCCTTTTGTGTAGCCTCATACCACCTGGGAGAACGGTAACACCTCATGAGGCTTCCTCAGACAATCAGTCCTATACTACAAACTCACGTTTACCCTCTGGCAACAGGCTCTCTCCCTCCTTTGCCTACAAGATGACTCCAGGATGCAGGTCTATATAAGGGCTTGTCCCTAACCAACACTTACGTGTCCTTGCTGTTAAGCGAGCGCGGGAAACCTGAGCCAGGATGCAGATGCTGGTATTAACATATTTCTATATAGCAACGTATTCTATATATGCCAGGGCAATCACATCTTGAAGGAGTGCACAACACTTTGCAAAGGGATGGCAGCCAGGATGTGCCCTGCTGGACTTTGCTGGTGGCATCTGTGATGATACCTGTCCTGAAAAGACACAAAAGAATGACAGACAGACAGCCCTCCCTGGTGAAGCAGACTTTGTACAGAGACGCAGGCAGGCTACTCTATGACACACGAGAAGCCAGGGTGTCTCAGGGAGGAACAGAACCATGAGTTCTGTCCTAGGGTAACCCAAACACTTTCTGATGTCAAGTAAAACAGCACCTGACTTGGGAACGGGATGGCTGTTTGAATCATGAAAGATCTTTGCTGTCCTGACACACATCAGCACAACAAATTACTGTAAAGACTATTTTGAATGCAGAGTCCATTCCAGTTTTGCTTCTCTTCATGCACTTTTGCAGACTGGTTGGTCAAATTTGTTGGGAGGGGCCATTGGTGGAGAAAATGTGGGTGCCACTTACCATGGCTACACCAAAGGCAAAAGTGTCTTAGGTGCACAGAGCACTGATCATGCAGGTACCCTGCAAACATCTGAAGCTGTGAAATTCAACTTGTGTCCCACAGCAACTCTGCTGGCTGAGTGCTGAAAATCATACCAGAAGAGGGTCCACGGATTGGACTATGAAAGACAAAAGAAAACAGGGAGACCATACACTCGACTATCTAAGCAGCTCACAGTCATCGTTATAGGCCTGCTTTTAGCTCCAGCTCTGGTGACATGTTTACAGTCCTGTTCAGAGAGAATCCGGAGGGGGATTTGCTGCAGTCCTGGTGCAGTCCTGTTGGCTGGCTGGACAGCAGAGCCAGCCCAGGAAGGGACAATTAGAGCCTGCGTGTGCTGCTGAGTTTCAGAAGAGCCAAACTGGGCAAGAAAGCAGTGCAATATGGGACAAGTATGCCTGTCACTCTGCCTCATGGGATGGATGACGGATCAACTCAAATGCCTCTAGCATTCCAGCCACAGGCATACTCAGTCTGCACAAAGAGGGGATGTCTCAACCTCTGGTTCCTCCTCAGTCAGACCACACTCCTAATGTCACGGCACTCCTAATGCACCAGAAGGCCAGAACTTCTGCAGGCAAGAAATCTGGCTGCTAATCTGACATAGTAGTGTGACCACCTTTGCGTTTCCACCCATAGAATGGAGGTAATAACATTACCTGAGCTCATTCAGCATTTTGGGGTAAACATTGAACACCAAAAATTGCAAGGACAGATCATTTCCTTAAATGAAAAGAGGATGAGAGATTTACAATTTGTTATGATAATCATAAAAGTAAGTAACAAAATATTATTTTTTTGTTAAATTAACTGTTCACCTTTAGTCAGTTTTAGCAGTACTTGGCTGCTTTCCTTGCTCCTAGTAAAATTATGAATGCTCTGTGTAGAAGTTGAGAAATATATTTTGTGCAAGGCTTAGGCTCTGTTTTTGACAGTTATAAACAGACAATTATTTGATTTGTGACATTTTAATTTCCAGTTCCTTCAGTATTTTATGCCCTGCATACGCTATGATTCAGTATCAAGGAGCTTTATGAGGCAACCCTTAGAACATCAGCAAGTTCCCATTCAGCTGTCAACATAGGCCTAAGTAAAACTCAGGACTAATTTTAGCATTTATTGGAATGTGCTACTAGAAAGAAAAGGTCAAATATGCTCACAGGAAGGCAGCGCCAATTTGAGTTTCTGGCTTGAACCTGTTTCTCCCTTGCAACAAGTGACACTTTCCTCCACCCATGCCTGTCAAGCAGAATAAATCAGAACAGCAACATCTGTTTAAGAGGAGAAATTTTGTATGCACTTGTAATGTGGCCAAATATTCCCTCTTTTCAAAATATATTCAAAGCAGTGCTTCACTGTTCAGGGAGGAGAGGGGAGTGCACTGACACAGTACCTGGACTGTCTGTGCTGTCAGTACCGCAGACAGCATTCTCAGCTGATTCTAACATGAGATACTTCTCTCTTAGCAAAAAAAAAAAAAAAACAGTCAAAAGATTTTTTCAGCAGTATTCATTGCCCCTGCCTCAGTGGGAAAACTAACTGGTCTGCTTCAAGTCTATGGAGGCAGCTAGGAATGCCCACTCACGCTGTGGAACTTTTATCCTTTCTGCCCTTTCTCCATTTGTTTAGAAGAATCCGTCTTGCAAGAAGGAAGAAAATCATCTGTCTGCTCCACATGGGCCTTCAGAGAAAGTCTTTGGCTTCTGAAAGGAAAATGCTTCCAACACCTTTCCTCTCAATACTTGAGAGCAAGTCTGTACCCCAGAAAAGCATTTTTCTTCTCAAAGACAAAAAAATTACTTGTCAGAACTAGCAGTTGGTTTCACAGGCTAATCAGACTTAATCTTCTCCCCATTACTAAATTCCACAGTAAAAATCTCTGAATTTGAAATGCATAATTCATAATGAGAGAGACCGTCACAGTTTGGAGACAAGCAATCTGCACAGCAACTACACCCAAGCCTCAAGCTTGCATCTGAGGGCACTTCATCCTGCATCCCCAGAATACAAACAAATGTGGAGAATACTTATCTTGTGGAATATTGAGACAAGTAACCACCTGTGATACAGGGACTTTCTGACAATAGAAAAACAGGAGGTGTGGGGAAATGAAGGAAAAATAGATCAGTTAAGACACCCTGAAGTCTTGATTACTAATTTGTATTATTAATGTTATACAGTCTCCTTAAAATTATCTCTGTGCAGGATTTATCAAGGACTATCAAAAAGTAGTACAGATGATACTTAGTACAGCTAAATTGCTATGATCTCATGAAAAGGTTTCTTCCCAGAGAATTTCACCAGCAGAGAAACTGAACTGAATAGGAAAGAAAACCTAATGTGGGAAACCAGCACATGAGGTGTTGTCTCAGATACCATAAGTACCAAATAGTCTCAGCTACTGTTTAATAATGTTTCCTTTGCAGTTCTAAGAAATGCCCAGAGTTAGGAAAAATGGCTTTCAGTGATTAATTTACACATGCTGGCACCCTGATGAACGTCACTTAAAAGGCAGGCCCTATTGAGGCGGAGTATTGCAAATTAGTTGCCTGGCTTCTGCAGCTAAACGATGACTGAAGATGACCTCTTCTCCTTTTTAACAACAGCTAGTGTAAACAACTGATGTTATATGTATGTATACAGACACACACATATATGTCAAGGGTTTGGGGTTTTTTTCAGTTACAAAAGCATTAAAAACATTTAAATTTATAATCAAGAGCTTAATCATTTACAGCCCACAGTTTCTTTCCATTTTAAATCCTAAGCAGTAGTTAAGAGGACACTGGTGAAATAGGAGAAAGAATTCAAAAGGCACATCATTCTCATGAAGGTGGTGAATACAAGCAGATCAGCATCGTGGAAAACATCTGAATATCTGCAACATAAGGCAAGCCCTAGAAAGTCAAGAGTACGAATACCATTTCCATCATTTCTATCAATCCAATATCCCATCTTCCTCCGACAGGTTTTACTTTAAGGCCTGGTAGTGTCAAGTGACATGTTAAGAGGATAATCACTGAATCACAGAATCGTATAGGTTGGAAAAGACCTTTAAGATCATCGAGTCCAACTGTAAACCTAACACTACCAAGACCACCACTACACCATGTCCCTAAGCACCTCATCCAAACATCCTTCAAATATCTCCAGGGATGGCGACTCAACCACTTCCCTGGGCAGCCTGTTCCAATGCTTGATAACCCTCTCGGTGAAGAAAAATTTCCTAATATCCAGTCTAAACCTCCCCTGGCGCAACTTGAGGCCATTTCCTCTTGTCCTATCACTTGTTACCTGGGAGAAGAGACCAACCCCCACCTCTCTACAACCTCCTTTCAGGCAGTTGTAGAGAGCGATAAGGTCTCCCCTCAGCCTCCTTTTCTCCAGGCTAAACAGTCCCAGCTCCCTGAGCCGCTCCTCATCAGACTTGTGCTCCAGACCCTTCACCAGCTTCGTTGCCCTTCTCTGGACATGCTCCAGCACCTCAATGTCTCTCTTGTAGTGGGGGGCCCAAAACTGAACACAGTATTCGAGGTGCGGCCTCACCAGTGCCGAGTACAGGGGCACGATCACTTCCCTCGTCCTGCTGGCCACGCTATTTCTGATACAAGCCAGGATGCCATTGGCTTTCTTGGCCACCTGGCCACACTGCTGGCTCATATTCAGGCAGCTGTCAACCAACACTCCCAGGTCCTTCTCTGCCTGGCAGCTTTCCAGCCACTCTTCCCCAAGCCTGTAGCGTTGCATGGGGTTGCTGTGGCCCAAGTGCAGGACCTTGCACTTGGCCTTGTTAAACCCCATACAATTGACCTCGGCCCATCGATCCAGCCTGTCCAGGTCCCTCTGCAGAGCCTGCCTACCCTCAAGCAGATCAACACTCCCACACAACTTGGTGTCATCTGCAAAGTTACTGAGGGTGCACTCGATCCCTTCGTCCAGATCATTGATAAAGATGTTAAACAGAACTGGCCCCAACACAGAGCCCTGGGGAACACCGCTTGTGACTGGCCGCCAACTGGAGTAAACTCCATTCACCACCACTCTTTGGGACCAGCCGTCCAGCCAGTTCTTTACCCAGCGAAGAGTACACCCATCCAAGCCATGAGCAGCCAGTTTCTCTAGGAGAATGCCGTGGGAAACCGTGTCAAAGGCTTTACTGAAGCCTAGATAGACAACATCCACAGCCTTTCCCTCATCCACTAGGCGGGTCACCTTGTCGTAGAAGGAGATCCGGTTGGTCAAGCAGGACCTGCCTTTCCTGAACCCATGCTGGCTGGGCTTGATCCCTTGGTTATTCTCTACATGCCCTGTGATAGCACTCAGGATGATCTGCTCCATCAGCTTCCCCGGCACCGAGGTCAGGCTGACAGGCCTGTAGTTCCCCAGATCCTCCTTCTGGCCCTTCTTGAAGATGGGTGTCACATTAGCTAATCTCCAGTCAGCAGGGACCTCCCCAGTTAGCCAGGACTGCACTCCCCTCTCCTCCCTGAACAGTGAAGCACTGTTTTGAATATATTTTGAAAAGAGGGAATATTTTGCCACATTACAAGTGCATACAAAATGTCTCCTCTTAAACAGATGTTGCTGTTCTGATTTATTCTGCTTGACAGAATAAATACCTATAATATGTCCCCTGGCAAACTAAAGACACTCCTCTGGCAAAGGGGTGGCAAATAGGTTCAGCTACTGTGAGGAAGCCGACGTTGTCATACCATCTATTTTTATTTAAGATAAAAATACCACCATTCAGCCTTTCTGTACAGTACCTTTTCTGCGTGAGAGAATTTCTCTTCAAAAGGAGTGCAATTTTACTGTGAAAACCTGATAAAGAATTTCTTCCCATCTAATGATTTTCTGAGTAATGAAGCTCCAGTTGTTAGTCACAGCCTTGCATTAAATATTTGCTGGCCAGTCACAAACAGAGGAGCTTCTTGAATAGTCTGGTGTCTATGGAAGAGCTGTCCAAAGAAGAATCCTTTCCAGCAGAAGCCATGTTGTCAGGTAGGAGAAAGGCAGTATAAACAAAAGTAATGCAAAACACAAAGCAAAAGAAAAAAAAGCTTTAAAATAAGTCATATAATTGTTAAGAGCTAAGATCTAGTTCACTAAAATGAATGAAAGCCTGGCTATTGACAGATAAGAAGTGAGAAATTAATCTGAAATATGCTTCATGTCAAGCTGCATCTCAGGCATATATTCTCTAAGGATTTGGAAAAATGTTTGATTCAAATAAACCCAGAAAAGATTTTTCTCTGAAGAGATGAAGAAAAGAATGAAAAATGTTTTAACTACATAAGCTTACAAATCTGAAAAAGAACCAGAGGGAAAAAAGTGAGATAAAGAATAGAGGACTTGGAAGAATTTCTAAAATTGTGAGCTCCTTTCACAAATAGCCAGAAGGGCTCTCTCTAGGTCAGAGTACCAAATGTTTCAAAATTTCCTATTTATCCTTTGGCAGCAGCACTAAATCAATCCTCACAGGGGAACAATGCAGAAAATTTTCAACATCTTTACTTTGAATGTCACATGGTCTACGCATTAAGCAGAAAAACAAAAGTTGGCAAAAGCAGGTGAAATTCTAACAGTTCCAGATTTGTACTAGCTAAGCTGTCTAACTTGGGAATACTAAAGAATACTTCATAGGGAAAAAAATGCTGCACGTTTCATTCTCTCCATTTCTTCAGTGGAAATGAGAAAGTGGCAGTTTTCTACTTAAACCCCACCTGAAACTTCCTGAAGCCTAAAACTAAGAAAGTTAATTTGGAGGAATAAATACTCTTTTCAAAAGTATGGAGAGGGCAATTCTGTTTTCAAAAGTATTTATAAAATAGTGTTACCTGATGCTTATTAAATGCAATACAAACAATATACATGAAGTTTCTTTTTCTTCCCCTTAAGAAATACATTAAAATTCCTTGGATTGTATCAGATTTTCTGCTTCAAAAGTAATTTCTCTTTCTCTTTTTCACTCTCAAATGCTCTCAGAAGGCACCAATGATAGTTACTATGGATCAAACACAGAATGTGATGTGATTCCAAGTTTATCCTATGGGGTATGTCTTAACATTCAACTCAAAGGAAAAGAATGCTTGGTTTACATCAAATCCAAATTTCTGAAGTAACACAGGACCTCTCAGACTAGTCCTGAAATGTGTTGTCCTTGATACAATATTATTGTATTTTCATATACAGTATTAACTGCATAATTTTTGGAGAAGAACATTTTACAGGAATTCTTAAATATCCCAATGATATTTTTATTATTCATTTAAACAGACTTGTACATTACACAGAGCTTAAGAGTATGATTATAAAACCCAGTCCCAACCCCCCTTTATTTTTTTTAAATCACAGAAGAGTTTAAGAGCTGAGCAACTTACACAAAGGTGACACCACTTAGATCTTCTGAGGTCTCGACAATACTAAGTATCTCATAAATCTAATTCTCGAAGCAGACAATCACAAGTATCACCAGGCACAGAGGCCCTATTAAAGTATCCTCATTCATCTTTCCAGACTGCCTTTCTTTATCACATTACCTGATACACTCACATTTACAGTTCTGAGCTGCCAATCTCCTCAGCCCATTCTATACTTCTCACAACACACAGAGCAACTGCAGAGACCCTTTTTCCCAAAACAAAGTCAGACCGTCAGGGACAGTCTATCAGATTGTGTAAGTATCTTCTCAACATCTATATGTAAACAGAAATCATTAGATCTTCAGTAAAGGCAGTTTTTCCTTCAGAATAATAATAATGAACAGCTTTTGTGCGAAATGTAAAGAGCCAATATGTTCAACACAATACCGTCCTGTAATTCCTTCAGAAATTAAACTACAACATTAATGCTTGCTACAACAGTATTTATATATAGTCAATTGGCTCCAGGAATAGGAAATAACATGATTTATTGCAAAGAGTAGATTTGAGACAAACAGGTATTTAGAAGTCCAGTTTGTTATGATTTTATTTAAACAAAACAAGAGTTTAATGTTTTCATGCAACATTTGCACTCTAAGTCTTAAATAATAATGACAAACAGCAGAAGTAGTTAAGGAATGCACTAATTATAGACCTTAGTGAATATACAAAAAAACTCAGCATTATAGGTTATACAAAGTAAAGAACATCTTAAATACTTTCCCAAAATACTGCAGCAGCCGAGACACAGTGATATGCCTTACAAGGGCATAGGAATGTAATTTAGAAATCAGACAGGAACTACCTATTTCCTTTAATTTCACAAACAAGACAAAAGCAACATTCAACTCCACACACTGATTTTTCAAATTATGTCTATACAGTACCTTGAGTTTTATCCAAATAGTAAAAGTTAGACATGTCATTTATTTAGTAAACAATTATGCGATAAATCTCTATTACATTTCTTCCTTGGTTTTACCTGGAGTAGCCATGTTATTTAAAAGAGGGCAGGTTTGGCACTTTTATACTGATGTCACCAATATTAATATTTCTTGGGATCTCTGGCAGATTCATATTCTTTACAGCTGAAACAGCCCGGGCTGGAGCTCCTGCTAAACCAGCCTGTGTATAAAGTGAGGAAAAATGCAAGTCAGGCAAAGTTGGTCACAAGAAGATTCACTAGCAATATACACAGACGACTAACTTTTCAAGTATTTCTATGGTTACACAATTAGAAAGACCAGATGGTAATTGTGTTTGGAATGAAATGGGTTATTTGGAAATATTAAACCAGAAAGAGAAAACAGTTCACACATTCCTTTTTATATGGTAAAACACGTAATGTCAACTTGATGGAAAAGTATGCGGGGAGGAATAGGAGGCTTATCCAAGGGTGTGTAATGTGTAGATTATAGAACAGACAATCTGGAGGTATTTGAAGTCCAATGTGGTGTCTTTGTCTCTTACCTATTCTAAAAGTTCACATGGTTCACAGTTGACTAACATTGGTTACAAGTTCAAAATAAGTAACCTCAAAGTAACAAGCTACTGAATGTCAGTTGAACCATATTACTTATCTAAATGAATATATATATATAAGGTATTTCAAGGTGGCTTAGCCAAAAATGAAGAGGATAAACACCTTGCATTTGTGGGTGATGAACAGCACGCAGAGAGATTGTTTCTGTAGACCAACTGGAGTAATCTGTTGTCCCACAGTATCTAATTATATGCTAACATATCTGCAGCCCCCAGGCACACTGGAACATTACATAATAACCTGGTTATGCCAAATTAAACATTGAAGTACCTATTTTATATTAAAGTCCTCTACTGTATGTAGTCTCTCTTCATTTAAAGCCAGAGCCTTTCTGTATAAATATGCAAGTTTTACAATATTGAAGTTCATTACTGACTTCCATTCAGTTCTGCCTTTTAGATAAAATAACTGCCAAGTTTACACACTAGGGTATATTACTGAAACGCTAACAAAGATGATTTACAGCTCAGAGGTCTGAAGACATACAGAACATGATCATTCCCTGTTGATTCTGAAGAACACCTCTTCAAAACCTTGTTAATTTAAGGACTATTAAGAAAAGGCCAATAATTAAGTTGTTACTGTATTTGATGCTGTGTAGAAAAGGTACTATTCATTTTACATGTGGAAATGTTTCTCCTAAAAGTTCAGATTCTCTACGTGTATTTAGAATTAGCTGTGTGGGTTTACTTCAGGCTTGCCACAGAAGTGTAAAAATCATTTTTGTTCTTGCTGGGAACAAAAAAAAAGCCTGGAAGATTTTAAAAACAGAGCTCTTGTTTGCAGAAAAAGACATCATATTCCAAATTCTGTGAATATGTAAAAAAATTAACTTTTTATTTTGACGTTTTAAAAGCAGGATTTAAAATATTCAAAAAGAATAAAAATCACAAGTGATTTTCAGAACTACTACAGTTTTAGAGCGTGGCATATTGCAGGCCCAGTAAAAAGGAGCAATCCGCCAGAAACAAAACAACATGCTAAGAACTGGTTAAACAAAAGACTAAACCTGTAGAAATGGAAGGTCTGTCATTATAACGTGTCAAAGACTGAAGAAACCAGGGCATTTGCAAATAAAATAATTCCGAGCAAGAAATACAGCAAAACAAAAGAAGAAAAACTTCTGGAAAAGTTTGTCTCATATTTGATTATTAAACATGTTGGTAGGTGACTACTGCTCAAAGTATAACCTTTTCAGATTCTTGATTTTCACTGAAATTCATTGCAATTACAGGGTGTACTCCTGAGGAGTACACCTGACTTCCGTGGTGTCCACCTGCACTATTGCTCGAAAGGAGACAGCCACTCCATATACTCCTCAGACAACAACTCTATTTTTTGAAGGCTGTCCAAAAAAATATCTTCGCCCTTTTACTACTCTCTTGTAAGAAATAAATGTAAGGTCAAATTAACATAAGATTTCCATTTACAATCCTACTTACTGTTCTCCTTCTCCCTTCAAAAACATAACCCATAGTCAACATAAAACCAATTAAAGTTTCCAATTTTGAACTAACCCTTTTATATCAATGTGGAAAGGCTAAAGCATCATTAATCCCTAGATTTTAGTCACAGGAGGATTCCCAGTACCAGGAACAGAGACCAGAAAGCCATGAGTCATCTGTTATAACATCCTCCCTGCCAAACACTCATATATAAGACACGCCAAAGTTGGGAATGGCATGTGGGGGTAGAGGAGAAAGCTCAGGAAATCTTAAATCTGTAATGCAACCAAATAATTTGCTGTCGCTTTGGCCCTGACATAATCCAAATTATCAGTTCTCAGAAGTACAGACTAAGTAAAACTGAAAAGGTGCAAAAAAGTATTTTCAAGGCCTCTTTTTCCTTGTAGATCACCAAGTCTATCAGGTCATTCACTTCAGAGGCTGTTTCAATTGCAATACCTTCACAAAGGGGAAAATCTGGACGTAACATTAGTAGTATTAAGAAATGCAAGTATCCAAAATCTGCATCCCCGAATCTCCAATATCTTAAAGGAGCAAGTATTAGACACTGCAATTTCTTGCTATTTATTAAGAAACAGTGCAGGAGATATGAAGGTGCTCAATACTGTCCTTTTATATTTGAGAACTTGGAAATGCTAATTTGAAATCAGAGGTAATTACCAGTGAACTTCTATCAGATAAAACAATAAATGCATTTCCTTTCTATTTGGTTCTATCCTTTAAATTCTATATTCAGTAACTGGAGAAAAATTCTTTAAGCAAAACCAAAAGTGGGGCAATGTAAACTGTTTTCCATAGAGAAGATGAAAATACTAATAAAGTAGTAACAAAAGCAATGAATTATACAATTTGTAACTGAAACAATGGCAAACCAGAAAAATATCTTAAGTGATGGACATGGTCCACACAAACAGGCATGGCTGGCAATTCAAAAGAGAGATGCCTTCTAGGTGACTAGGATGGAGATTCCTTACCCTAATTTAATGAAAGTTAATTATTCTTAATGGACAAATAAAAGTTTTAGTATAACTGGTCATTATTTTTACCTACCTGCAGCTATCCTCTTTACACAGACTTACAGTCCCTGCCTCCCGCCCCAATGGCATAGGATACAATGGAGACACAATTGAGAATTATTTAAAATACCACAATTGACATGACCATTGCCCTTCCACCCCCCTATACAGCCACGACTTCCAACAGTCACATTTCATGAGGACCATTCTGGATCAGGATCAGTGAAGACCCCTGACAAAAGTACTATGAATTTCAGATTACCTCTTTTTTTTTGCCAGCGAGATTGTCTTTCACTATCATAAGCTGGAGTAGAGATTTTCAAACTATTACATTCTCTTCTCCTGTAATGCTCTACATTAAGTGGGTTTGTAATTCAATGTATACATAATATGCATAGCAAAATGCTATTTATCACAATGTCAACCCTATCAAGCACAATACAGTCATACAGTATTTCTAAGAGAGAGACAAACAGTTCATAAAAAATGTCTAATGGATAAAATGGCTGAAAAGTACTTAAACTGCCCAAGTGGATAACTAATATATTATTTCAAATGCTATTATATCCAAATGCCTTAGCATTCCTTTTTAGCATGTTAAACAGTGAACTAGGATGCAGTCCTTCCATTTATTTATCATTTCTTTTACAGAAATTGAACTGTATTACAAACACAAAGGTACTACAAGAAGTACTTCCAGGCCAGTGTGCTTTTAAGGAGTTTTATAGAGGTACCTGAGTAAAAGAGCCATCACTGTAACATTGAACTGGACAAGTTTCAACTGCCTTTTTTATCAAATAATTCAGCAGGTAAGTTGGTGAGGTGCAAAGAAAAAACTGTTTCACTTGAAAAAAAAACCAAAACACGTAGCAAGCTTTAAACATGCAGTGAATGATGAATTGTCTGTCACAGCGAGCAAATGACTTAAGCAAGTGAAAATGAAACTTCTTAAGACATAGTAATGAAATTTCAGAAATACAGTAAGAATTGCATACAGCTAGTATTACAATAAGCCAATACACCACATTTTTGCCACAGCTGCTTTGTATTCTCAATTTCATTTGTTATTGAAGGTTGTACTTTAATGTTGAAATGCTGTATAGTAAAAGTTTAGTTTCAGTTACTGCAAAAAATGCTTGTAAACATGTTCATATACTTTTACAGTGAAAGAGCAATGCCACATATGCAAAACAATAATGCCATTTTAAAGACTGAAATAGACACATTTAATAACAGAACTTTGATTCTACTCGTCCTACTCTATCAAGTGAGAAATATGAGCTAGGTCAGTATTTATCACTATAGGAATCAATTTTCTTCATTCTTGTCATCACCCATTCTCATAATGCCCCACTGATAACTTTAAATCAAAATGATCCCAGAAACATTGTTTTACTCTTTAAAAAGAAATTCAGATCATTTGGAAAAAGTATTGCACATCACAAATGTAGTTAATATGCATATACAAATAGAAAAAAAAAAAAGATTCAAACCGCCATCCCAAACAACTCTACACAGGACTAGCTATCACTACAATAAGCATATAAAAATATACAGCCTCCTGGAAAACAAAATAATGAAGGCTAACACTTTGCAAAATAAGCCAGCCTTTTCCAGATATTTTGGAGGTACTAGGACCTCTCTGCTGCTGGTGTTTCATACCAATGCTTCTTTCCAGAACAAGTGTGACTTCAAAGCAGCAGGGTTATGAAATCATGAAAGGATGCAATACATAATATAAAGGAATGATCATGTCCCCTGCTTATGAAGTTAAATAAATGAACATAATTAGAGAAAAAACAAAATGAAGTCTGCAAGTATATCAAAATGAGGCCAAACAGATAAGAAGACTTAAGACATACTCTTAGAAATTTTAAGCACTTGAATCACAGAGAGAGTAATGGATGGGAATGATTAATTATTTGTTTGTTTGTTTTTCATTGCCAGACCCAAAAATAAAAACAGAATATGTGTGAGCAGAACAGAGAAAAAGAAAAGTAGCTTTGCACAAATTAAAAAAAAAAAACAAACCTGAAATCAAACTCCCTACTGTTACAATGAAATACAGATTATATGTTACAAGTGTTGACATATTAGGCAGAGGAAGGTCATTTGCTTTATTTTCTTCATGTGCTGTAGCATACTTCAAATTTAGGTCAAATGTTTCATACTACCCCAAAATATTTTTAGCTAATTCTTTACAACTTGGTTCTACTAAATCCAATTACAGAATTATACTGTTAAATCTTAAAAGTATTACATTACTTTATCCTAGAAAGTTCATGTAAAAAGTAAAGAGCAAAGCTATTAATA
Organism: Mycteria americana; assembly: GCF_035582795.1. NCBI lineage: Eukaryota > Metazoa > Chordata > Aves > Ciconiiformes > Ciconiidae > Mycteria > Mycteria americana. Next base: position 62,724,643 of record NC_134396.1, read on the forward strand.
AATTAAATAAACTTCATCTGCTTAAGATTCCAGCTACTTAAAATACCTGCAGTTTGAATACACAGATACTTAAAATGAGTGGAAATGAATTTTGAAGTACTGCAATTAACATTGACTGACATTCAAACTGTTGAGCTGAACTAAACGTTGCAAACAGCAAATGACGGGGCACGATGACCATAAACTGAACTTCAAACATACATTTTCCTCCTCCTTTTTAAGTTCCTTGTTAATATTCCTGTTCAGTGACTGCAGTTACCCAGATATCTTAACGCAAAATCCAGTGATTCAGATTGCAAGGGCAGCAAATGTACATCTGAAGCTGAGTACATGCTGACAGCCCTTCTTGTTTTATGTTTGATACACTTCAGGTTGAAAGATCAACTTTGGTATTTCTATATCATCTTTACAAATTGCACTAATAATTTTATTCTGTATGTATAAAACTATTTGAGTTTGTTGGTTTTGGTGGGTTTTTTTTTAAAGTTTTGTTCACCTGAAACTTACTTTGAAACTTCTCTTTGCAAGCACGTAAAAGTTCTTTGTTTTCATTTGGAAATACTAAATGGTGAAGCAAAAGAGTTCATATTACCTATTTTAGATTATCGGGTACAAAATTTTCTCAATAAGGAAGCTATTTCTATTATGTCATCACATCATATTTTGTTATCTGTGTGTTCAATTTTTATTCAGATTAGTTTTGCAGGTTTTTTTTTGTTAATATTCATACAAGTTCATACTCCTTTGTTTCTTAAACAATGATACAAAGAAAAGTTAAATTCTAAAATGCAGGAAGAGAAACAAAATAAAAAATATGATGTCAATGGAAAGCTAGTAAAATACACTATAGCCAATAAAAAGATGAGGGAACTACAAGAAGAAACTAGCACAAAAAGTAGGCTACAAGGACTAGTATGGGTATTTTTACACATAATTTTTGAGTCTGGCCTACATAATTTATTGCCTTTGACATCATTTTGCTTTCCCTTTTTGTTAAAAGTACATTTTTTCTAAAAGTCAGCAATACCTTTGTCTACCTGTCCTGTCTGGGAGACTGAAAGATAAAGGTCTGTAAGAGAGAAGAATGGAAAGAGCTAGAAAAGATCAGGAGGTTCGGAAAAAATGAGGTCCAACTTAAAAGTCTAAATCACACGCAGTTGAACACTCCAAATAGAGAAGAGGTAGCCCAGGTTTACCTACAATACTTCCAGAGGCTCTGGATAAAATCCCAATGACCCCTCTCCCAGTAATTCCCTCCCTTCATCACAATGATCCTTTGGCTTTAGGAGGATTGACCAGAAATCCATTCACAGATAAACACTAAACTGAAAGGTAGGGAAATGCATTTAAGACAACATTTCTCAGGGTAGAAATAGAATTTCCTTTGTAGCCCATCCAAGCAATTTAAGAGCTGAATCAGAAATCAAAGCTAGGGACTCCCTCAAGTGGTTTAAATAATTAATCTCTGTTGAAAGCATTAACAAATTATTTGAGTTGATAACTTTACTCAAATATTTGTGAGTTTAATAAACTCATTTGATCTTCTTCACTAGATGCTAACTGAAAGCCTGTTTAGAAACCTAATACATAACTAAACAAATACCTAATGTCAAATGGCTAAATTTTATATATTAAGGGAAGCCAGGTGGGGACAATACAAAATTGAAAATATTTCTGAAAATGTAGCTCTGTTAAAACTTTATTAGTTTCATCATTTCAGCTATAAAAGAAAAGGCAATTTAACCTTAAAGCAGCTATTTTATGGATGCAAAAACTATGACAGAGGTCTAACAAGCCAAACAAGCTAAAGCGAGAGTGCTGTGGCATAGGTGGCAGTCCTATGAACTACAGACTATATGAATAATAATTTCTAAATTTAAAAAATAATCAATTTTTTTTAATTAAAAGAAAACTAAGACGATCCACTAGTTTTGATTTCTTAGTGACCAGCATTCAAAAATATTATTAAGTTATTACTGATTTTGATTTACAGGAACTGGATTTGCTTATGTCCTGAAAATACATGTTCAGGAAAGACATGTTGAAAGATTTACAATCTTGATCAAAAAGGCAAAAGGAAAAGAAATAGCAATCAGGAAATTTCTGGGTATATACATGAAACAAATGATTAATGATCTGAGGAAATAGTTACCAGGTATTGTGAAGTATCTCAGCATTACAGTAACTGTTAAATTTGAAAAGAAACAGTCACTGAACTAACAAAAAAAAAAAAAAAAAAAGGCATTTGCGGTGAGCAGACTGTGAAATGTTCTACTCCATCCCAGTCACCCAGTGTTTTAATTTATCACTGCTACTTCTTTACCTTCTATAATTCATTGCTGAATGTAAAGGAACAAGTTGCTATTTGCCTTGCATATGCTCTGAGCTCTACATGTTTTTTTATATCTTCTACCACCTATTTTTATACTAAAAGCATCTTAAAAGAAAGAATGACTTACTGATGAATAATGGAAAACAGCAAGTATTGCAGCTGGCCGCACTGAATCGATATGTTTCAGATGACTAGTCAGAGACTGGCCTACAGTTGATTTGGTAGCAGAATTCACATAATTAAGAATAAATACCTTAATTAAATGCTTTTAGGTAAAACTGATATGCGCACAATACATGGTAGAACATAGCTGCTCAGTAAGTTCAGCTTTTGGGACACTATGTTACTCTTCCATCAAATAAAGAAAAATATATGTATATAGAAGTTATTCAAATATAGTAAAAATTTACGGGAATAATTCCAAATATTCATCTCTGTGATCAATGGCGCATTCTGAGTTTGAGAAAAACATTAAAATGAACATTTTGGACATATCATAATCTACAATACAATCCTTCTGAATGTATATTGCTATGCACTATATCATATCATACCTAGCTTTTTCCTGTTTTTCACACAGTGTTGTCTTGTTCTTGGATACAGTTTGGAAGTTGTGCAAAAGAGAATTAAACGTATTAAAAGACTTGAGGTGGTGCAGTGTGAAATTGCAGAATTAGGAGAACAGTATACATTGTACCATAAAAAAGCTGAAGAATTCTTTTCTCTCTTTGTTGCACTTAAGCTAAAAAAGGAAGTTCTCTGGGTCTTCTAAAATGTCGTTTAGTTCATATTTATGCCACCTGCAATATTTAAATCTACTCAGCTGACTTCAACTTTAGAAATAGTCTCCAATTCAAGTAAAGGTTTGTTTAGAAATTTCAATATTACACTTCGAAAATCAGATGATGTGTTCTTCTGTGGAATTACTCTCATCAATAAGAATCAATCACAGACTTAGCTAAGATGTACTAGTAGTATTTTGGCTTACAAGGCACATATGGTGATGTTAAAGGAACAATATTCTGTGTCATAGCCAAAGTAATTCTAAAATCCTTTCTTAATCTAAGTTTCTTTCCTAAACACAAATTCAACAATTGTTGAATTGAAAAGGGATTCCCATGATTTACATGAGTATCCCTTGCTCAGACTGTTATGGGCATATACAGAATATAATTTCCGCACTCAAGTCTACTCAACTGAAGACCAAATGTTCCAATTACCAAAATGGCAGAATTCGTATTTACTTTAAAAGGGTCTTAAACTGGGCTTTAAATTCTATCTAGTCCATTTCAGTTCAATTTATTATTTTGTGTTGCAGTATTGTTGTAACACTAAATATGCTGCCATTTATTTCAGGTGCTAGAAACTTACTAGCAGACAGGAATATGTAGTCTTTGTATACACACTTTGGTTTTTTACCTAATTTCATTTAAGTGTTATAGTCACTAGTCCAGCATAATAAATACACTGGAAATAAAATGCTTTCTGCAAGATAAACTTGGAGAACTACAGAAGTATCTCAATAGCAATGGCGCACAACGCTATTAGATACAAATAGCAAAAACTAATCAGCAGCGACTCCAAGCAATTATTACTTATAATGAAAGGTATGACATCCTAACCTAACGACACATTGTCAATTTTTTGCATTATAAGCAAGCAGCTGTATATAGTTTGCTACTGAAGGACAAACGGCATTAAATAGCATGCATTTACTACAACCATGTTTTTAGTTTAGAAACTACACAGTGCGTCACTCTTACCTCAGATTTCTCCAGTTTATTTTGAGCATCAATCTGAGTGACAATTTCATTCATGTTGGTCTCCAAAACCATTCCACCCATAACCATTTCGGCCAATATATTATGGACCTAAAAAAGACCAAAAAAAATTTAAAAATGCAAAATGTCCTATACGCTTCTGGACAGATGATACCTAGATTCCTCAATATAGGAACACATATATTCTGTAAGTCCCTTAATGTTAGCAATTTATTTAAAACCATTTCGGAAAAACACTCGTAACTTGATGTTCGTTTCTCTGGTATCTTACTTGCTTATAGTTCTGTTCTAAACTCATCAGCTATACCACTTTGCTTATCAATGCTAGAAGAAACTTTCACATTCATCTTTCTTTCAGTACCTGTTTCTATCCAAGGACTATGGACAAGAGTTCTAATTAGCATCAATAGTAAAAATACCTCTAAAGAGCACATTCTACAAGATTAAACAAATTGCTCACAAATAGATGTGTAAAAACTACTTTGGGCTACAACTATGAAGGAAAAGAAACACAGTGACACTCACTCACCATGGGTACCAAGACTAGGCTTAGAAGTAGAATTAACATACCTGAGCTACACTATAAACAGGGAGTCTTCAGCACCTAGGACTAAGATTGACAGCTGGGACTCAAACTGAAGGACTACATAAATCAGCTGGGGACATTAATGAAATAGGTATGTCTAATCCCTCTTCCTTGCAACCCTGATTTGGGGATGCAAGCCCTGGTTCACAAATCTCTGCTTCAGAGACTGTATTTGCACTTTACCTAAAGACTAATTTGTTTTAAAAAAGGCATGCTTCCACATACTTTCTAGTAAAAATCCAGAGTTAATATGTGATGTATAATATTTTAATCCCATCAGAAGTCTGAAGACAAGGAACATTTTACTACTTTTCTGAAATAAACACATTGCAAAATCTGACACTTCAAACCATAATTCTGCTATTATTTTTGATATTCTTGCAATTTCTGTGTGGATCAAGTATAGAAGTAAATCTCTATCAAACAATTCTAAAGATGAGTTGCAAGTAGTACATCAAAAACCACCACACCTCCTATTTTTGTGCCATATCTCAAAAACAAAATTGAAGAGTTGTCTCCCTGATAAATCATTAGTATATTTAAGTAGAAACTTACAGTGAATGTGTTTAGAGAGGCTGAATACAGCTCTTCCTCTCTGCCTATTGCTGCTGAGTAGAGCTTTAAGAATCAAATGCTTATGAGAAAGATTAACAATCCTTACTGAGCGACTCTCTTACTCCTGGCATATATATGTCCCTCGTAACATACCAAGCTAAAAAGCATAATGTAAAAGTGGTGCCAAAGAATTAATTCTCCTGGCTTGATATTAGGTAAATTTAAAAGCTTTCTAGCATCACAATCAGAAAAAGATACAAAAACGTGTTAATCTAACATTAATTTACTCTACACTGACAATCCAAATGCATTGAAAGACGTCACCAATATTTACTTCTTTTTACTGAAAACTTATCTTCACTCATAGCATAAGGAAACAGTTTATAGCTGTACACAAATAGGAATTAGTAGATGTTGTTAGTATCAAAAAGAAAATATCAAAGATGTTAATATGGAAACTATTATTAAAAAAGAATACTAAAATAGAGACAAAAATGGCATGGTTTTTTCCTTAACCAAAAAGTTAACAATAACCACTAACAGCATTTAGAAGATGAAACATCTCTATCACTGGTGATGGTCATAAAGATTGCCACTTCAAAGAGGTCTGGCTAAAGATATTATAGAATCAGAGTTTAAGCCAATCAACACAGTATTAGGTTTGATAATTCCTTGGGGAGGAGATAGTACAAGAGACATGTTTTAGAAGTAGACAGATTTGCAGCTTCAATCACAATCACACTCCATTCCAAGATCAGTGATGTTTTTAAGCTTCTGCACAGGTTTATCTGGCCTTCTTGACTACTCCACCCCTTTTAAGTCATGTGGGATTCTCCTCAGAATATAGAAGGACTACCTATTAAAGAATATGCATAGCCACCAAAAACAAAACATAAAAACTACAAAGGTCTTCATAATACAGCACTGATCTGGCTATTTTGGTTATACTTTATTTTATCAAGAATTTACTAAGCAGGTATTTTTCACATGCTGTGAAATTTAGGGTTGTTTTTCTTTTCCAGTTTCTGAATGGGCATTATACAGACTTATAGAAGGACTAGTAAATAATTCATGCCTCCCAACACAAATGGAAAATTTTCTGGCTAGTCTTATCTAATCTGAGTGTTTACTGGGAAGTGGTTCTTTTCCATCTCTCAATAAAAACACAGCGTAACAGTGCAAATACCATCACTTGCTAGTGTAGATCATAGATTTGGATTTTATTTTCTTTTTAAAAATGCACCTGGCTCCAAAACAGCAAGCGCAGTCATCACCTCCAGATTTTACGGGAGTATTTATCATTTTACCCTTTTTGGCAGAGCTGGTGATGTCAAGGAAGAAATTCCAGCTGTAACTTTAGCCTCAACTAATAGCCCCAAAATTCAAAACTATTCACTTTAAAGTCAAAAGAATATTTCCATTGTTGAAGAATACATTTTAATTTTGGAGACCTGAGTCTGCATTGATAAGTATATGAGAGACTAAATTCCAACCTACAACCTGGGAAAGAAAAGGAATTTAATTCATTTTCCTCTTAACATTCTTGAAAACCTTGGTAAGTTCTAGAACTTGGCCCTTCTTTTAAAGCACAGGAATAATTCATATATATTTCTGACTGAAGAGGCAAGAAATGACATCTCAGTAAGTTTCTGCTTACTTCGCTCTTATTCAGCAGAGAATTTCACAGAACAAGCCGTGAAAGTCTAGTAGGACAGAACAAAAGAATGTAAAAGAGCAGGTCTTGATCTTTACAGATTATTAATTTCTGTTTTAAAATAAAACAAAAAATAATAAGTGATGTTTTTACAAAAGAAAACAAAAAGACCTCTTTTCTCAGGTAATCTCTTTCTAACAGCTTACTGATATGAAATACTGAGACGCTAAAACTCTAAGATAACAGGCTGAACTCCATATGAAACCTACACCAAAATGACTGAAGAGATTGAGCATTTGATTAGGTTTTCACAAGTGTTCTGGTTTCGCTGACATAGATTACAAGGTGCATTTGAAAAGAAATGTAATTAAATTATGCCAGTTTGGGTAGCTATTTTCCCACCTAACAGGTAAAGGTAAGCAATTAGAGTCCTGTCAACACCACTCACAACAGAGATCATTTTTTCCTCTAGAGTGCTACCAACACGGTAAATGTATAATGTACTAGACTACATCTACAACACTGTGTCCAGTTTGGAGCCTACAAGTGCAAGAAAGACATCAATAAATTGGAGTGAGTTCAGCAGAGGGTCACCAAAATGGTTGGGGCTAGTGCATTTGTCCTGGGCAAAGAGGATGGAGCACCAGGGCTGGTTCAGCTTGGACAACACGGGGCTTGGGGTCACCTAACAGCAGCCGCAGTGCCTACGAGGGGCTGTCGGGGCTCTGTCAGAGGGGCACAGTGGACAGGTCAGGGACAGGTGAGGCTGGGACCAGCCGTAAGGAAACCCTTCCCCAGGAGGACAAGGGAGCAGCAGCACAGGCTGCCCGGGGGCTGTGCAGGCTCCCTCCCTCCCCAAGCAGCCTGGTCTGAGCCCATGGCTGACCGCGGAGAGAACAAAAAAAAAAAACAACCAGTGATACAACTGCTCACCACCCACCAACCAATGCCCAGCCAGTCCCCGAGCAGCAACCACTACCCCCTGGCCAACTCCCCCCAGTTTCTATACTGAGCATGATGCCATATGGTATGGAATAGCCCTTTGGCCAGTTTGGATCAACTGTCCTGGCTGTGCCCCCTCCCAGCTTCTTGTACACCTGGCAGAGCATGGGAAGCTGAAAAGTCCTTGGCTAGCACAGCAACAACTAAAACATCAGTGTGTTATCAACATTATTCTCATACGAAATCCAAAACCCACCACTACATTAGCTACTAGGAAGACAATTAACTATCCCAGCCGAAACCAGGTTTCATTTTGAACTGGGTTTCGTTTTGGGGGGTTTTGTTTAGTTCATTGGTTTTGGTTTGGGTTTTTTTCCAACCTGGTAGAAGATGCAGAGATATCACTTAATAGATGACAGTAAGAGGCCCAGTTGGTAACATCACCTTAAAACAGTAGTGGTGCAACATCTCTACAATAAGTGCACATTATGTATGACAGTTCAGGGAACAACTCTATGACATGGCTTATCTGATGCATTTTGTATAATATGAAGACAGAAAAATTCAAGAAGTGGCCAAGCTTGAGCAGATGAACTAGATTGCATGGCCTCCAGAGGTCCCTTCCAGTGTAAATTATTCTATGACTCTAAGAACAAAGAAGCTGAACTGTTTTACTATTTTATAAATTAAAAAAAAAAAAAAAAAGCTTCTTGAGCACATAGGTCACGGATTATAAAAGTAAGGTTGTAGCCAATTACAAAAATGAAACAAGGCAACCACTGCATGACACCAAGAGAAAGAATTTGATTTACAGGTTCAAAGAATGCATCTCACCAAGGCATCAGTTCCCCTTGGTATAAGTTCTGAAAGAAGTCCACAACATGCCAGCAAGCTACAGATTAAGAAGTAAGTGACAAGGGAGCACTGTCTGCAGATAAAAGAGGGCAGAAGGCAAACTTCAGGTTTCTGGCCAGTTGTAGCACTGATGCCATAACCATACAGAACAGCAGTATACTTGTATGACTGGTGTTAATATCCAGCCTTTGACAGTTATTGCCATTATCCTTATTATGATGGATGCAGTGAAGAATAAATACAATTCTGAATACAGCTTCTCACAAAAAAAATTCCTCATAATTGAGACTGTATATGCAGATTTACAAATATTACAACAAGCTTTAGAGACAGAAAGAACAGTGGGGATTTTTTTTTTTTCTAAAGCACACTAGTCCACAGAGGAAGTCTTAGTATTCTACATCAAAACATTAAGAAAATACCTTCCTCAATCTTTTTAGTCGTAAAGAAACTATTTCATTACTCTAGCTGTTGGTGTTTTAAAGCATTGCTTTATTATCATTTTGCTCTCTGAAAGTCCTCTAGTAAATGTACAGTACAAATTAAAGCACCATGAATTACTGCTGAGCAGTTGTTTCAGTATTTCATGTTCAGTGTTTCACGTTACAGAAGATGTACATCATAACATTCACCTTTCCATCAAGCAAGTTGCTTTAAAAAACATGAAAGTTAAAATTTCTACTTATGCTCAAGCATGCTTAAAAAACTTTATTAAGTCAGAGGCAAAAATCTAGTTCATTATCTGGTTTCAAAAATTCACCAGTTGACACTTAAAAAAATTGTGCAAGAAATCTTAAGAGTACTATTTATCCTAATGCAAATTCTCTGCTTCCAAATATCTCCAACTTAAGGATTCCTGAAACAGAGATTGCTTGCTGCTATATTATTGCTGCTGATTGTTTCTTGCTATATTATTGTATTTTATAGCCCCTGTCCAATTTTCCTTTGGTTAATATGTCTAAACACTTTTGAACCTATTCATAATACTCTTGGTATCTATGATAAAATGGGACAATGGCATTCCATAATGTAATTATCAATCATGAAAAATACATTTTCTTTGTTTCAAACTTACTTCCTGAAATTTTATCTGATATCCCACTGTTCTTCACTTCTGAGAAACACAGCTGTTCATTTTCTTCAGGTTCAACACCTTTTTTTATATACTTCTTACTTGTCTGCCTCCAGCATATTGAATATTTAAAAACTTCTTCCATACAAGCTGTTCCATACCTTGGATCATGCTTCTTACCTTTCTTTGTGTGTTTTTCCTACCTTCAGTACACAATATGCAAGTCTAACATGCAGTATTTAAAAATGTTTGTAAAGCATGAATCGACACAGTAGCTTAAGCATTTTTTTTGTCTTGCCCCATTGTTCTTCTAAAGGAATGATTTTCTGAATAACAGAATACAATTAATTTTACTTGTTAATCTGTAATGAAAGGAAATTACTATGACCAAAAATATTATGTAAATATAATCCATTTACTCTCTTCTCTTAAATACACTATAAGAATAAAACAGTACCAGCAAAAGTTTGCTCAGATATGAGCAGCAGCAAGACATACATTTTTAATATTAACTATTTTCTTTTTCATTGCAAATACGTGTTAAATTTACAAATACACATTATTTTCTCTACTTTTTCTAATTAAAAATTTCACTAATTGTTTTCCTAAAGAAACAAAAAATTTTCTGAATTAAAAAAGCATTAAGTGGCAAGAATGTGCAAAATACACTTCAGCAGTGTATTCAAAATAGTGTTTAAATGAAAGGCTGAAGGCACATGGAATACACCTCTTACATTTATATTCTAAGTGATCAGACTGTTGAGAATATCAACTTTTCAAAATCTGAAATTGCCATTTTGTAATAATAATTTTGAGGTGTTTTTACAAAAATCAAGAGTGCTTCCTGCTTCTGTTCTATGGCTGTCTAAAAGCATGCATGCATGCTTTAACAAATGGGGAGAAGGAATGCATCAAGAAAAAACTCTCCAAGAAAATACGGCAAACACATTTTCTTGTCTTCAAGCTGCAATCTGATTCTGGACGGCTCACTGTTCTGGTCAGACAATAAACTCTTGGAAGAGATCATGATAATCCCAGGGATATTTCAATAGGTGCCAAAAACTTGTGGAAAAATAAAAGTACTTCCTTACATCCCTCACTGAATGTACTCTAGTATTTTAGTTGTAAAAGATGCTTATGATAGCTTTCTGTGACATCTTTTCCATCAGAAAGTGTTACAGTCCTGGACTCAGTGTAGGAATCAGTACAGGACTGAAATAAACCTCCTCCTCTGGAAAACATCTTGCTCCAGCTATAGCAAGTTTGTTTGTTTGTTTTTAATACACCTGATCTGTAAAGAGAGAAGCCCAATTCTCTCCTGTCACTCCCCAACACCCCAAGTCCTCATCTGATACAGCACATAAGAAACACTACCTCATTCCCACCTATATTCCATTCCCCAAATGAATTTCTAGCACTATACCAACATTCTTGAATAAGCCTCTTTCTTGGCTCCAGGTTACTATAAGCCATCACTGGGTCCTGGATGATGGCTGCCTGATGAAGGTAAATGTTTCCTTATAGAAATGCCACATAAAATGCTACCAAAGAGGCAACAGCTGTTGAGATTACATAGTTTAACTCTTTTACATGCTACATGATTTTTTACAAGAAAAGTATTTCTTGTTTTTTAGGCAGTTCTAGCAAGAGGAATAGAATAAAGTCACCTTAAAAACTCCACCAATAACTGAAGACGTGGATCAACTCTCATCCAAATTAGTCAATCCTCACTTTTGACAACACCAAACCACTCAAAATTTAAAATATTTTAAATGTTTCACCCCAAAGAGCTCCCACATGTAAGTGTCCACTATAACTAAGACTCTGTCTAGGCCAACCATTCAGCAGCAGTTGATTTTTTTTTCCCTATTGCACATGTGAAATCTATTAACAAGCCAGGCCACAAATATCTGACAAGAGAAAGTTAATGTATTGTAACTCAGAAGACTCAATGCATTTTGCTTCTTGACACGGTGACCTTATCAGCAGTTTAAAGAGAATTTAATGCTGTAATTTCATTCTCACAGATACACCTTCCTGTTTTTTTCTTACAGATCTACAAGAATACTAATGAACATAAACTGTACCAAATCAAACGTTTTGATCCTATGTTATGGTAAAAAGTAAGTCTTACAAACCAATTACAGTGGGGGGGGGGGGGTGGAGATTACATCAGATTAGTCACAACCACACAATTAATGCTACTGTACTGCTGGTAGTAGCCTTGCATTACTGCAGAAGTTCAGCTTTCTGTATTGTATTCTTTTGTCGACTCATGCTCAAGTTAAAAATCACTGCACTGGTTAATGCCATGTTCAAAAAATTTTTACCTCAAGGTTTCATTGATCTTTTATTTTGGAAATGGGTTAGTTTTGCTAAATTATCTAATTAATACTTAGGGTTCACGTTTTCCTCAGAGTTTGAAAATTCTAGCCTAAACATTTAATGGGATTCTCATGTAGTTTTTTAGTAACTCAAATGAAACACTTAAATTTTAGCTTCCCCTTAACAAATAGATTTCAAGAAGAAAATAGCATCTCATATCTGATACAAAGTAAAATATTCTTCAAGAAATGTAACATTTTGAAGCACTTAAGTTCTCTACATTTTACTGGAAAGAAGTTTCTCCTATAAAGTGTAAAAGACTACTTATGTGAAGAAATACTACTGAATGAAACATGCTACAGAGCAACAGCTTGGCCTGCACAGCAGCCAAAGTATTCTGCAGTTAAAGATAAAGATCAAACTTCTTGCCACAAAATGATTGCAGTATTTGGGTTCTTTAAGCTCAGAAGCCAATATATAAACCACTCATAAATTCTTTTGTACTTTAGTCTGCCATTTTGGAAAAAACCAACATGTTCCAGCCAGCCCAGAAATCCTAATGACTTGTCATGAGCATGTCAGTTCAAACACCTACTCAAGGTCATTTGCATTTCACTGTCTGGCCAAGGTACAAGTGTTTCTTCCAAAAGAACTTCCTGATTTTGAAACAAACTGAGTCAGTTCCAAATGGTTATTTCAGGTACTTAACTTGTTACTATTTATAGTCCACTCTTAGTGATTTTTGCCTTGTTTTCCTTTCATGTCTTTTGCTGTTGATGCAAAAAGATGTTCACAGATGGGGAAAGGTGACTGCACAGAAAGCAACAGCAGGCACAAAAGGCAACTGAAGGAATAAATTATCTACATTCAATTCTCAGCATTTTAGGTATTACACCAAGAGCTGCCAACATCCTTTTAAATGAAAGGTTAATGATTTGATGGTTAAAAGATTACTATAGTAATAGCATTTCTCAAAACTAGATTAATAAATAAATCACTTGTTCCTGATCGCTGGGAATATTCAAACAAGATTGTTTCTAAATGTTTGGAAAAAGACAAAATGTCTGTTTGAAATTTAGAAGAGAAAGATCCACACAGCATTTAAATTACATAATCATAGCATTTGGAAGGCAACTGCCAGCCTTAACTGGAAAACCCCGTAACAATTTCAGTTCTGAGTAATGTAACACCTAACCATAAACAAAACAGAACAAATTATTTCTTGAAACTAAGTCCTACTCTAAGAATATTCAATGTCTCCAATGTGAGTTATATGTGCAAATCTCCCACATTATTTTATTTTTTCCTCAGAAAGACATGTTCCACCATAGCTTTCAAGTCTTAAAAATAATATGTTGATAGAAGCTGTCTAGATTTCCCTGACAATAAAGATAGAATCATTGCAGAGTTTAATACCAAGTATCAGTTGAACCCAACATTTTACTTCACGAGAAATATTAAGGAGCTCATCACAGTACCTTGTCTACATGGAAAATTAAATCCAGTTCACAGACATTTTCAAAGCATTTGTCTAGCGTTTCCACAAATACCTGCAAAAAGAAAAAAAAAAAAAGCCAGAGGTCAAGCTTTAACAGAAACTCAGCAGTTCCATTAGGTGTGAGGTTTAACAAAAGCAAATACAGAAAATAAACACTGGGCAGATTTTAAGGCATTAAAAGCATCTATAGAAATTATGTGGTTAACGTCACTATGTCAACATTATGTTATCTGTAGAGGGCAAAACTGTATGCACAAGTCAGTTTATGTTATAACTCTGCTAAAAGTCACACAGTTTTAAACAATAGTTGCATCTTGAAAAAACAGTAACATCATCTATGCTACAATTTTCTCAGCTGTGATTCAAAGTGTTCCTTCCCATTTCATTAGAACCCAATTATTAAGCAAAAATCAGCTAGTTTTTTTCATTATTATTATTATCAACAATTACTACATTGCAGGCATCTCCCAGTTAACCAGACTACTGTTAACTTTGCCACACAGAGACACATGTGCAATGTAAAAATGTCAGCATCGTGCAAGTTTGTCAGCATTACAGCTTCCACCAAAAGTATAGCAGCTTTCACCTGGTTTAGACATGCTGAATTCAGGATGGTCCAAGGAAAAAGGTAGCTGTCTTAATGTCACACCTGCTGATCCTGTCAGGCATACCACCACATAAATATTAAAAAGTCCAGCAGTTTGTACACAGGCAAATGACCCCTCCCTGAATCTAGAATGTAAGTGCAAGAAGCAGAAAAATCCAAGCAGCTGCTGAGGTCCAGCCACTGATGATCTCTGCTGGATACAGACTGTACATTACCCTGCTCTGGGTACTCCGTAACAGATTCCTCGGTACTCACGTTAGCCATTTTGGTATACTAAGAGCATCCCAGCCCCCAGTTAGGCCAGATAATGAAAAGGTGACTGTACTCACACTCCCAGAGCTCCTGAATGCCAATCACCATGTGCTTGTGGTGAGTGCTGGCAAAGACTCCAGTCTTAGAGAGGTATAAGCACAGTTCCCTTTATGCAAGGAATAACTCCTATTGACTTAGATGAGATGTGTCGAGACCTCTTATGCTTGAGTTTGAGAGCTTAGGGTCCTCAAAATTAAAAAGAATTTCTGTAAGAATTTACAGATCATTTATTAATGACTAGTAGATAAGCTGCAACTTGTGGAAAATTTTAATCTTAGTTTTATATGTTGCAAGACCATTTTGTCACAATATGCGTTTAATGTTATTTATTAAGTTGTCACTGTATGTAATTTTTTTTTTTTGCAATTCTAAACTCAAACTCTAAAGCAGCAATATGGAAGAAGTTAAACACCTGGGTTTGATTCTCTCTCTTTTCAACATGGTTTATTAATCCCATCTTAGTCTTTGAGAGGAACCAGATTTCAAACTGCCTATGCCCAGAGAAATAGGAATTAGAAGCCATGTCTGCTGACAAAAACAAAGTGGATAAAAGGCCTGCTTCTATAGATAAGTATTTATGTCTACAGACCTAGTGAAACAGGTCTACTTGACATCAGCCACTTCCAGTTGTCTACCTTGCACATCAAGAAAGATTACTTTTACATCTGAATCCCTGGTCTCAGATCCTGCTTACACTATAAAACAGAAGAGGATCACACACTGCTGTTGCTATTACTACTATTATCAATCTCCATTTTAAAGTCAAACTACATCTAACTGATGTTCCATTCATTTAGAACAAGGATTATTCTTTAATACCAAAATACCAATTCATAACTTGAACTAGGAACATAGAGCATTTTCACATGCAGATTCAAGACAGGAATGTTCACTGACAACAGTTAACTACGTAAATGAATATGCTTCTGTTAAATTATACTAAAGCTAAGCAAAGCAGATCTTTTTTTCTTCAAGTAGTTGTTAATTTGTTATGATAATAACAGCCTTCTATAAAAAAGGGACATGAACAAATAAAAAACTTGTATGTTAAGCAGAACAAACTACACAGTTCACAACTATGTGCAGCAAGATAAATGACCAGAGATGTTCTCTTACTTTCCTTGTACCTTAGGAGAATGTGGTTACAAGGACTATGCTGTTTGATATTAGCTGCAGGAAGAAGATTGGAAATTGAGTGTAAACATAACTTTCATCCAAACATTTTAGTTACAAGAGCTAACAGTTTGACACTATTTTTGAAAGAAAAGAAAATATTCCTCATACACACCAAGCTTGCACATGAATTTACACACTCTTTGACATTCATCTAGTTCCTTGGTAAACAAAGGAATGCTTTAAAAACAAAAACAACTCAAAAATCCTCAGAAAAGGCCCCCACAGGTATGTGTATTAGTAGCAGTATGTATGCCCACACATCGACAACACAGAGGTTTATTTTTGTGACCTTCTTCCAGTAACTAGGGCTTCTCCTATAACACCACTTCATTCATAGTTACAACCATTACTTTTAAACCTTTACTCATTACACAGTGACAACACCACACACTGAATGAACTCACAGATCTCTGCTTCTGATGCGTGACCAGTAATGCATACCAAACATTTTTTAAACTAAGGGAAATCAGCTGAGTATTCTTCAGAGAGATTTTTCACCAGCTACGGATTTCTCATGGAAACTTTGGGAACTTCCTCAATCTTCCATTCATGGTGGAAAGTTCACTCAGAGTAACACCAGCACTGATAGGTATACATCTATTATGTAGATGTATCTAATAGGTATACATCTAATAGGTATACATCTATTATGAATAACTGGTCTTTAAAAGCATTAGTCTACAATGTAAACTAGATTTTTTTTACACTAACATTCCTTGACCTATTTTAAGTGCCTTCAAATAATCAATATGGTAAATAAAATTAGAGCCACTTTCATCATAATTTTAGTTGAGAGTCATAAATGAATGGCACACTATGGCAAGCAGTGCTAGAGTTTAAGTACTTCAGTGATTACTTCAGATGCTGCAGACTTGTAGATCAAAATAGCCAGAAGAGAACACGCACCAATTGTTTCGGGGGACAAACACACACCACACATCAGTCCAAATGCACCTTGTGATGTTATTGGAAAAGAAACGCAAATAAATGAGTCAAACAGCAGGAAAATAAGTATGCATGCACAATGAATTACTAGCTCCCCCTTGTGCTTAATTTTTGGAATCGTAATCTTTTACAGTTCAAAGACCAACCCATGCACATCTCCATGCAAGTAAACAGAAAAAAGAAAAAGAAAAGAAAAGGAAAAAACCCCACACCTTTCTTTTGTAGTAAATATGCTTCAATAAAGCCAGATACACACCTGGAGAGTAAAGTATATGAATCAAAATACCAAATTGTTATTTGATATATACAAGCCAGGAGCTCCCTATACTCAGCAATATGTCAAAACATAAAACACCACCTTTACCATGAAGGGCTCATTTTTTAATTAGGCAAATAAGACATTGAAGGAATAAAACATACATTAACACTGGGAAATAACAAGTCCAGCAGAAAAATCAGAACACCTAATCAATTAAATGCATCTGGTGCTAGATAATGTCAAATACTAACAAAGGCAGGTACAAAAAAGAAGTAAAAACAACAGGACTAACTCATATCAAGAATATCCCATCCTTCTTCCTAGGCTAAACAGCAATGGTAAACCTTAAGACAGAATTAATTCAATCTGTCCATGGAGAGTCCTCTCCTTCACTGCTTTTGACTGTTCAAAGGCTACTTGAGGCTCCAACTAGTTTAGAACATAATAGTCTGATCACATAGCCAGTTCTCCATACACAAGACTGGTTTCTCCTCTGCTTTAAGAGTGACCTTTAAAAAGTCATCATTCACATATCATTGCAAGCATATGAAATCAACTACAGTGTTTCCACAGCCTTTCTAATTGGGAAATCTGTAGAGCAGCTGCTGCTTTTTCCCACACTTACACTGACATCCCAGTCTTCTTTCATTTTTTTTTTTAAAACTACTCATAGATTATACAAAGAATGCCAAGATTACAGTGTAAGGGAAAGGCTGTACAAGTCCTGCTGATTAGTATAAACAGAAGTGTGTTAGATCTTTCAAGCAGACCTACCAAAAGACTTAATGCATTATCAATAAGGCTTTTTAGGTCAAAAATGTTCTAATTTTTGTTCTTAATTCCTGCCCTTTGCTTTCCACCCAACTCTAAAGTAAATGAATAGTGTTAACTGAGAACTAGTTAGGGATTTTTCTGCCAAAATAGGTATCCCAGTCATATGCCTCTTCCTTTTTTTATTTAATGAGCATAAAAGCATCTCTGGTGTGGGGATGATTTATCTTTAAGAACCGAGAAAAACATCTTTCATGAACTGCACTGCATTTCCCATATGAATCTTACTGAAGAACATTATCTTGCAAGGCTATATAAAACTTTTAATGGAAAACTGATCTCACAGATTTAGCTGCTTACTGAGTCAACACGTCTTGGAAGTACAACAATGGGCTAAAATCCTCAAAAATGCTTAGAGCTGACATAGGTTTTTAATTCCACAGAATAGTTAGGTACCATTGTAAATGTCACTCTACTTTTCCTCATGGCAGTCTACAGCTAGTTATATTTTCTTATGTACTTTATTTCCATGTGCTATAACCTTACACTTCACAGGCTAATGAGAAGAGTCTGAAATAGGTACAACTCATGACATCATTTACCCTGAATCCAAAAGACTGCAAAACCTACCAAGCATAGCACAGATACTGACCCATCTCCCATCCAATTAATCAAAAACAATAAATAGAACTTTGTGTTTGTATTAAAAAAAGAAATGGACAAAAATTAACAGTATGAATCTGCCTGAAGTGTTCAAACACATCTAGTTTGAACACAGTATAAAATCTGAGGCAGAGTCTATGATTTGTAACACATACAGTGCACTCATTAAGCCTGAGCCGAGAAGACTTACCTGTGAAACAGCTCTGACCTAATGGTGATACAAGTGGCCTTCACAGAAGTGTCTTAAATATTACAACAAAAACTTCATGCTGAAAAGAACTGCAGACTGCCATATGTAACTTAACCTACTATAGATTTATTCAGTTCACAAGACAGAAAACTCTCAAAAGCTAAACCGAGTTCTAGGTTCATTTCACCAGTTTATTTTCATGAGACCACAAACTGGCGCTCCACGTAACTACTTATTTAAAGAATTCAGTATATGTATGATTCATAACAAACTCCAGATGGCTTACTCTTACCTGTGCTGTCTCTGAACTACAGTAAACAAAGATGTATGAAAGTGGCTCAATACATCTCAACAAAAACCAGACAAAGCTTATCTGCTTGAATGGATGCGTATGCGCATATACTGCCAGTCTGTGTTGCACGTAGGAACAAGATGTAATAATAAACTTTCTGAGGGTGCTTTTCCAGTGTAAGATACATTTAATTCTGATTGCTATTGCTAAGAGGATTAAACAGATCCTTCTTGTGAGCCAGACTGGAAATTAAAAATGTTTCATTAATCTCTGTATTCTTTCTACTATAATCAAATGGTTGAATTACAATGATCTAGAGAAATGGGAATACTGAACAGCTGCAGGCACTATGGTGAGACTGTATTTATAAACAAAATCTTACGGGTCAGAAAAAAAGTAAAGTATTTCTATAAACAGGAATAGCATTTCTATTGTTTCTACTTCCTTCAAGTAATTATATTGGCATGTAATTAAACACAGGGGCGTAATGGAAAAAGATGTGAAATATAAAGACTGAGAGACTGAAATCCATCAAAGTACTTCTGGTACAAGAAGCAACACAATTTAGAGAAAAGTTTAAGATCTCCCTAACTCAGAGAGTTTGAGGGCTATACAAATATAGGTAGTAGTAAGCTCAAGCATTTGCTTCAACACCTTGAAGTAAAATTTAGGTTACACTGTGTAACTGGAAATAACTGGAAGCTACTGATGTGACATTTTTAATATACCATAATGAATAAAATCTTAGTTGAATTTGCATAGTGGCCCTGCAAAATATAACAGGTCAGACTGATTGACCTAGATAGTCTTCACTATCCTTATTATCTGATTAAACATAAGATATTTATAATAAGCACTTTATCTGAAAAACATCCCTAAGACACATGAAATATTAACATGCTTCTTTTCTCAGTTCATAAATGTTTTAGCACTTCCAAGTAAGAAGACACACAATGCAACAAGCAACTAAGCAACTCTGTACAGCAAACTGGTAAGAACAGGTAAGGTCATTGTATACCTCACTCAGTAACTTGCACTGTTCAGATACTGCAGAATGTTTCTATGACCAAAGATGATATAAGAACCTAGAAAAAGAGTTTCCTTCCCTGCTACCCACACACCCACTCGGAAAGACAATTTGGATCTACTGTCCAGAAGAGCACTAAACACTGAAGAGCTGTTCTGAATACTAACAGGTGATTACGAGAAGCTATTCAGTTCCAAGAAAGATCTGCAGGGAACCGTGAGGCCTTTAAGGCTCACAGTGCTTTCTGCAGTGAAATAATCAATAGATACAGGCCCATGTCTCAGGATACCACAGATTTTCACTTATGTAATAAATCAATTCTCTTGATGTGCAAGCTTTTGAATGGCTTAACAGTAAGTCAATCATACCTATATATATACGAGACCCATTTTATGTAATGACATACATCACCTCCTGGTGTGAAACTATTTTTTGCCACATCTACTACACTAACAATCATCAGTGAAATTGTTTATGTGCAAATTTTAGTTGAAAAATCACTGATGTAGTCAGAGTTCTCTTGACATAAGTGTTCATATTACCAGATATGATTTTTGTTGCTGAGTTGATATAGACATATTTACCAGTTTAAATCATACAGGCTGTATTGGGAGCCTTGCAGAAGACATTGTATTCAAGGAGTTAGTAATCTTGAACAGGCCACGTCTGCTCTACTAGGCTTGAGAAGGCTGTATCTTATTAATGTAATCTATAACTTAAAATGTCTTTGGGAAAGGTAAACTGTAGGTGGATCAAGGAGTGCAATGTAATGATCCTGACCAAGAGACCGTTGCACGTTTAGGAGTTAGTGATCCACGTAACACTTAATCTGAGAAGGCACAGGCCTGTGCTGTGCTGCACAAATTCCTTGGCTGCAGGATAAACTCAGCCAGCTCACTGTAACAGAGGAGCCTGCAGGCAGCTCCCACTTGGTACCAGTGATCAAGCCACCTGTGTGGCCTTGCCTGTATCTCAAACTGCAGCAAGAAGTTATCATGAGAACATCCTTTAGGAATAGAGTTGTTTTCTTGGGAGGAAATTATATAATAGCTCAAAGGTCCAAAAAAGGGAGCGCTTCTCTCCGTGGACAGGAT
The DNA here is from genome assembly GCF_035582795.1 of Mycteria americana. NCBI lineage: Eukaryota > Metazoa > Chordata > Aves > Ciconiiformes > Ciconiidae > Mycteria > Mycteria americana. The sequence continues at coordinate 62,745,579 of NC_134396.1, forward strand.
CTGCTGTGCACAGCACACCGTGGGAAAAATCCACCTGGGCTCCACTGGATGCTGCATGAACACAGGATGCCCAACACCTGAAGGGGTGTTAAGATTTACTATCTACATTCTTCCTCTCTGTTTTATTAAACAGTTATCTTAAGCCATTTTGTTGTCGAGCCTTTCTTATTGAGATCCAGAAAGAACCTGTAGCAGTTTTCTTTCTCCTCACCTCTCCCCACCCACCCCTGCAGCTGCAGAACACATGCCTAGGGCAGCATTTGCACACGTTTTCTAAGGTATATCTGACCAAAAGCTCATAAGCCACAAGGAAAGTTTCATCCAAAGAGGTTTTGGATGGGTTAATCCATTATATATTTGTAGTGAATACATAATACACACATATGCGTGTCAGTGCGTGTATATATGCACACACACAAAGCTTTATGTATCAAGGTTCTCATAATCTAAACTTGTCTAGCGATGTTTGAACTGCACCATTTTTACCTGCAGCCAAAACAAGGCCTTGAAAAGCTGCAGCAAAAAATAGCTGCTGATTGTTCAGTAGGTTCCAAACAAACTGTTTCCTTACTTTCTCATCAACTTGGGAAACAACTTTTTCAAAGACAGTCCAGAAAACTGCAAACAATCTAAAAGTAATACTCAGCACTTTGGGTGTATTCACATTATGAAAGCTACCTTCACTTCCAAATATTACAGAAAAAGATACAGCTAAATATTGAAGATCTAAGGTACTTAGAAGTAGGATTCCACTTATTAAAAAAACAAACCAGCAAAAAAACTTACTTGTATGAGGTCTAAAATGCCAAGCTCACTTTCTGAAGAATCCACACAGAAGACAAAATACAAGGTGGCATAATGTCGGTAAATTAGTTTGTTATCAGATCCACCTATTAATCTAAACAGGAAAGAAATCAGGAAAGCTCAGTTAGCATCTCAGCATAAGCTGGGCAAATCCTCACAGTTATTTCAATTAACAGGAGGCCTATTGTTAATGGCTGGCTGGAGGTTTCCCAAATCCAACTATATCACCAATTTTATTTTGTGATATAACTACAATGGAAGAATACTAAATAACAAGACAGCCTAAATTATATTTACCACACCAGCATAGTTATTATTATCCATACGGATAATAATTGCATCAACATATGCACTTTTTTATTAAAATCAATTCAAACAGATCATGCAGTTTCATCAAAAAATGGGTATTAAATGTACTTCCATTACACACTAGTGGGCACTGTACAGGGATTAATCTGCTTTACAGATTAATAGAGCGTATGCCTATGAATGCTTCCCTGCCCTTCTCAGAGGAACATCAACAGAAAAAGAAAACTATAATGCAGACTGGCATTTGGATTACAGAAAAGGCCTTAAATAGGGCTTATGGTCCACTTAATAACCAAGACCATGTAACACTTATGCTACAAATTGTTTGTTATCTTGAGAAATAAGACTGTACTACAACCAATAGTTTGTGATGCGACGTTAAAGTCACAGAAGCAATTAAATTTTTATGGACTCAGTAATCATCAAGTTACTGAACAAGAAGAGAAGAGGTCTAAACAGGTATTTCCTTCCACTATTCTGCTATAGCCTTCCCAAAGAAGGTACATAAATCCTAAGAAGAGATGTTCTTCAGATCATTGACATTTGCTTTGAGCAGTAGTAGGCCTGCTCAAATAGAAATGAAAATATTTTGTAGCCTGAACCTACATGGCTATGAACATCATAATTCTCCCTTAATTCTGTATCAGAACTGAATCACCTGTTTGGTTACCATAACTCATCCCTTTAGTTTCTGCCTTCATCACAGGGAGAGAATATGTAAATAAATAAAAAGAACAAGACATCTTTTAGGTCACTTTTGCTTAAGCACATTGCTTTGCATTAGTGCTTGGGTGGGGGGAGGGGGAACCCTTTGTTCCTGGAGAGCAGGAACTACGTTTAAGAAGTATCAGCCAAAAATATTACAAACAAATGTGAAAATGGAAAGAAATGGCAATTAAAGTTTCCTCTTGTGTTTTATATACCCAATTATTTCAAATACTTCACTACAAAGAGTTAGCATATATAAACTGTAGAGGCCTTTAGGTAAATGGCAAACTATAAAGTGATCCCTGTCCTGAAAAAAAAAAATACTGAAAAAAATATATTGAAATCATAACTCCAGAATTGAGCAGCAGGAGGAAAGCCAGAATTGTGCCTTTGGTCTTAAGTTTTTTTGTTACACAGCTGTGATGTTTTAAAAAGGCTCCAAATGGCTTCTTTCACTTACAGAATTCAAGCCAGCATGTTTTCAGCTTGAAATCATCTCCAAGAGCCTAACAATAGAATCACCAGTTCAGTACTTGGAAGAGAACAATTTTAGTTTAAAAAATAATAAAATAAAAAGTAAGGAATCATCTTGATGAGGAAAAAGACATCGTAGCTGACATGGTACACCTAAGCATTTACCTGACTCTGCACACAGAAAATGTAGGCATTAACATACTAACTTTCAGTAATCAGAAATTTCCATAATTACAATATTTAACAGGCTATGACAATTTCTATGTTTAGAGTGGAGATCATGAGCTTACTCCATCAGTTATGACCCCTTTTCCTAGAAGGTGGCTTTGTAACTGTTTAGTCTTGATGACTAATATCTCAAAACACTTTTCCACTTCCAACTAAAGCAAGACCACATTCAAAAAACAACCAAGATTATTCAAGAAAGAATATTTTGTGCATGTCTTCTAGAGACAGAAGATGTAAGTCTGGCTTTCCTCCTACCTTGCTCTACCTACATTAAGAAAAAATCTTGGTTGAAACTACATTACTTAGCACATTCAAAACCTATTTTTTTCTTCCTAGTTTATATAGCAAGCTTGAACCCTGATAAAAAGGCTGAGGAATCTTACTGTCTGTGGCTGTCCACTCAAATTTTGGGAGCTCAAGCCAAAGCACCAGCTACAAAATATTTTAATTTTCTAAATGGGTACAGGAAATGCCAATGTCTCTTCAAATAAGACCAGAAACCTTCAGCTTGATTATAGGGAAACTGGTTAGGTATCATCTGCCTGTTTCTTCCCCATCTTGTGCCTTAAACAATTACAGCACTAGAAAAAAATGGTTTTATTGCCTAAGTCATTTGTATACATATATATACATGCTTCAGTTAGTAAAGACTATGTATATCTGGTGCAACATGATGTTATTTGTTGTGTATTAAAATATGTCAAGTGACATGGCATTTACATTACAACTCTAAAAACAGTTAAATTACAATCAGCAGTAATAATATTTGCTAGCCAATAAGTATTGGGCATTTATTTCAAACTTGATACTTACAATCCTCCTTCTAGGAAATTACAGACATTTTCATCACGTTTCGATACTAAATGGAAAGTTTCTCTGATAATTTGTTGCTGCGTATCTTCACTCTATGAAAGAAAACATATTTTGCTATCAAGCTAAAATAGATTAACAATGCACACAACACACAGCTAACAAATAGAACACAAAAGTATATCAGCACCCTCAAACTATCTACTTCTGAAGCCTTAAATTTGCCAGTTAACAAGCTGCATACTGTTTGTCATTTCAACACAAAAAGGCATTTTTACAAGTTAAGTTGCAGAAGAATACATTACTGAGAAATAACTGTGAAAAAAGTGATTGTTTTTAAGAAACTTCTAAAAAAAAGCCATCTAAAAATAGTTTCTTCAAGTAGACAGGAAGTCTTCTCAAGTATTCTGAATTTTCTGTATCTCCACCATAGCCTGAAGAGCTACAGACATGTTTTGAAACTACTTTCACCCATGAACAGGGGGGAAAACAAAGTCTCAAAAGCTTGAAGGGGAAGCTAAAAATACCACAATACATAACTCTTTCAGAAGCAGCTTAAAATACAACAGCATCATGAGCAACAGCTTCTCCTAAGCCATTAACTTTCCTTCTAGCAGATCAGCAACATCACTTCTGAGTTCGAATTCACTTGACTCTTCTGGAGTTCCCACTGCGACTCCATCATTCCTGCACACTTGCTTTTGCTACCCTTCTGTAATAGTGGATTTGTTTTTAACAAGTCTCTACTTCCATAGTAAAAAAATTTAGATACAATTCCTAAAATCCTGCATTTGTTTTGTAGCACAGAACCCTAAAAGTTATCAAGGATAGATAGCCCCCATCCCTGCCCAAGCATGTAAGTCAGCATTTTAAACCATTATATGAACAAACACTCTAAGCAAAACTGGTGCATACACCTTAAAAGTGATTTCAGCTAGAACAGTGCAGTACCCTGCATGACTGCTAAGCAAACAAAGCCTGGCACCACTGTGGTTTGCATTAATCACCTTAAATTCATGTGTTATTTTACAACCAACCTCTAGAATCCACAAAGACATCAGCAAAAAGCTCCAGCAGAAGTAAATTGCTCCATAAAACACAGAACAAGAAAGTGCAGGTTCCTCTGCTTCTATAGTTTGTGTTCCTTAAATCGTGCCTGCCTTACTCCACTGCAGTTATGTCAGTTAGTTCCCCAATAATTTCTATGGTAGCAGGAAACAGACAATGCATCTTTTTTCCTTAAAAAACTGAGGTACTGGTATTTAAAATAACTTTTGTTTTCAGAATCTGCCCTTATTCACAAAGTTGTTCAGAAACTTATTTTTAACTTTGAAATTATGGCCACAGGTCTATATTCTGAAACAGAAAACCATGGCACACCTGTCTTTCTATTTAATTGCCATGAATTATTATTTTGCTACCTACTTGCAAAAGATTATTAACCTCATTTTATGCAGTAGAAACTCTTTCCATTCTCATATATATGAGGGGAAAAAGTTACACACATTAAATTTTGGTATCATGAAGCAAACAAATACCTCTTTCACAGATCTGACCAAATTAATCTCTCCAGAAAGCAGGAGATGCTTCCGCTTGTAAAAAAAAAAAAAAAAAAAAAAAAAAAAAATTGCCTCCAGTACTGGTTCAATCGATACTAAAGTATGCACATGTTTCAAAAAGTCCATAAATAAATCTGCCTTATTGAAGTCACACACAAAAAGATAACCAAGACAATTGCACCTGTTTCTGTGCACCACAAAGCTTTAGGGAAATCACCTAATCACATCATTTCTTAGTTTAAATTGCTATTCACGTTTTCAAAATTTCAAGGTCTTCTGTTTATATATATTACCCTACTTTAAGCATTGAGGATTTGTTCTAATTCCAGTTACGAAAGCAGCAGAGCAGAGAGGAGTTGACAAGAAAAATCTGGTATTCTCCTGCCATTCACTCCTCCCCTCCCCCTGCTTCTTCTCCCTCGTAGGACTTTGATTACACAACAGTAACAGAAGACACAAAAAGATAATTAGATTTGAATGGAAAATTACAATGGAAGTTAACTGCTTCACATTAATGCAAGTTTTGTACATCTTTCCAAAGACTTTCATCTACCTATGTGCTACCTCCACATTGACAGAAAAAAAATAGAAAAGAAACAAACAAAAAACTTCTTTAGTCAGTTACTGTAGCTCTGCAATGGGAGTTACCAAGAAGTGACTGGGGATGCACAGAAGGGGAATGCTTATCAATATGTGTAGGTGAGAATATTCCCTTTTAATTTTTAAATCACAGATGGTAAACGAAAGATATCTGCTTGGTAACCCAGAATTGATGAGAAAGAAGAAAATGGCTTCACAAACACATATTAGAATTCTCCAGTATTACCCTTCTAAGGAGAACAGATCAAATTCAGTCATCCATAGCAACGACCTGTATCAGTTACGCTCCTTTAATTAAAAGCCTGACAGTGCAAACTGAAGTGTCACAGTCATCATTTCTGCTCTGAGATGCAGAAGTAAGGCACATTCCTTTCAATAAAGTTAAATATGACTTTCGTAATAGCCAGAATTGCAAGTAAGTGGCCAAAAATCCAAGTAAGAAATAGCACTACTGAAAAATAATATTTTGTTTACATAATTCTGGGAAGCATCAGTTGTTTTCTTGTGTTTTATTGTCCATGGTCAGCCCAAGCAGAGCTTAGCCTATTTGCTAGGAAATACAGTACGTGATCAAAACATTACTTTAAAATCTCTTATCCTTGAGTTAAATCAACTGTTTCCACACTGTTTCTTAATTCCCTGTGGCTGCACTTTCTTTTCATTCAGACTAGGTGCTTGTGCAGCATTTTCAGAGCTGCTTTGCTACTTGCCTTCTCCCATGTAAAAGAATATACTTGTCTATTTAATTACATTCCTTTTTCATGTTAACGGTATTTTTACAGTACTCTGAAAGTTTCCAAAGGAAAAGGCTCTGCTTACCGAACCTGAGTCCCATAAAACTCATCTTGCTAATTGTAACACCTCTGCCACAGCATGGAGACATGCAGCGCTACATCTCAGACGCCCAAACTCTGGCTAAAAAGCACGGCACGGCAGAGTTTAGAGTAGTGCTTCCACAAATAAGCTCAGAGAACCGCGTCTGCCGTCGAACGAGACTCCCCTCCTTCGCCTTCAGTACTACCGAGTACAACTTCCAGTGAAGAGAACCCTGGCTGGGAAAATAGCTTTCTTCGAAATCTCATCTTCCTTACTGCCGGCTCTTACAAGGTCTCAGCACCCTCCATTTTCCCACGCCCTCGGCCCACGCCGCTGCCTTAAGCACACAGCAGCCGGCGGCACGACCTGCCGAAGGCGCCGGGGCAGGACCCGGCCCGGCGGGTCCCCGCGTACAAATGCCCACAGCCGCACCCCGGAACCGCCGGTCCTGAGGAAACTCGGCGGCCGCAGGGCGGAAACATCCGCCACCTCAGGCGGCCGGCCGCCCTTCCCCGCCCTCCGCCCCAGCCCGGGAACCAGGCCCCGCGCAGCCCCGGCCCGCCCGTACATAGCGCTGGTAGAACTTGGAGAGCCGCGGCTTGCCGTGGTTGTTGAAGATGAGGATGGCTTTGATCATGGTGGGGCGGGAGCGGCGGCGGCCGCCGGGCTCGCTGCGCTGCACCCCCCCTCCTCCTCCTCCTCCGCCTCTTCCCCCCCGCCCTTCCCTCCCCCCGCTCTCGGGGCGGCGGCGGCGGCGGCAGCAGCAGGTCGCGCGCACCACGTCGCCGGCAATCCGCAGCCGCTAGCGGCGGAACGGCTCTTGCCGCACGTGACGCGCCCCGCCCCGTCACCTGACGGGAAGGCGGCGTACCGCCGGGGACAAAACGCCTCGCGGAGCGGCCCCGCGTGGCGTAACTTCCGCCGCCCGGGGAGCAGCATGGCGGAAGCGGAGGAGCAGTCGCCGGTCTCGCCTCAGAGCGAGGGCCGAAGCGAGGGCGGGGAGGAAGCCCCGGAAGGCGGAGCGGCAGCGGCGGCTGCCGACCCGGCCCCTCCTCCGGCCGGCTCGCCGGGCACCGAGGAGCCTGCCGGCGACACGAAAAAGAAAAGTAATGGGGCGAGAAGTCACCGTCGGGGCGGGCGGGCGGGCTTGTCCGGTGACGGGCGGGGGCGCTGGCCAATGGGCGGTGGGAGCGGGTAGTTCCGGCCAATGAGGAGGCGGGGGGCGGGTCCGCGGCCGGCGGCGTTAACGCGCGCCCCTCCCCCGCAGTTGACATCCTGCTGAAGGCCGTGGGCGACACCCCCATCATGAAGACCAAGAAGTGGGCCGTGGAGCGGACCCGCACCATCCAGGGCCTCGTTGACTTCATCAAGAAGTTCCTCAAGCTGATGGCCTCCGAGCAGCTGGTAGGGCAGGCGTACCTGGCGGCCCGGCCTGGCCCAGCGTGCCCTGGGCGGCGCGGGGGAGGCCGGGATCCGGCCGCGGCAGGGAGCAGCGCTCACCCTGGGTCCAGGCTGTCACACCTTGCAGGGAGACCCTTTGAATCTAGGCTACAGCTTGTCGCAGGAAACTTGGCGTAGGGGCACCAGTAACGCTCTTCAAAGTGCACACCACAGTGTGACGTTGAGACGAGCTGTAGTGCTGCGGTTTGGATGTGATCGTGCTCAGCTCCAGCCTGTGGGCTTTTTGCAGTTTCTCCGTTTCTTCTTCTCTGATGCTGACGTGCAGAGCTGTGTGCACGTTGTGCAGCGATGTATTTCAGTGAAAGGTTCATATGCACAGTGTAACTGTAGAAGTCAGGTATGCAGAAGGGTATTTGGGAGAAAGTCTAAAGTGTTTGGGGTTGACTTTCTAAATAAGAGTGTCTGTTTCCTTCAGAACTTACTTTTCAAACAGCTACATTACTGTCATAGGACTGATTTCTCTTTTAAAATGGGTAGCTTGGAAATGTTCGCAGTTTGGCAGCACATTACCAGTACTGTTTATGTGATTCTTCCTGTGAAGCCCAGGTGGCCTTCTGAGAACATTGGAAGAGGTGGAATAGATTCAGAAATATGATTGTACTAATTTTATGATTAGCAGTAAACTCGTAACATCCATACACGTCAAAGTTTTCATTTCAGATATAAAGTTAAAGCTAGACTCATTAAAATAGTCACATGTGTAGCTAAAGTATAGATGAAATCACTCTGTTCTTGGTCTGGAGGCTCTTATTTAAGCATACAGGACTAAATGGTTTCACTAGCCTTCTCTTTCACCTGGAAATCATGAAGGGTTTCTTTTTGCCAAGGCTTAATATCTCAAAGAAGAGTAATAGTTCAGGTATTTACTGTTCATGGATGATCTCAACAGTTTAATTCATTAACTGCCATCTCACTGTCTCAGGAAAAAAATATAGGAGCATGGAGTCTTCCAGTGTGGTTTAAGCTTAAGGCTATACTTGAGGAACAAAGCCCTAGGAATTTTATGACTCTTCTTTGGAAATAGCACGTGATACCCTACCACACACTGCCATCTTGCACTGCAGATCCCAAGGCCCTTTTTGACATTATGTACTAGGTACTATATGCGTATATACGTTTGGAGCAGGAAGTGAGAAGGATGACTTTAAAAAAAGAACAAAATAATTCTAATTTCTGTGACTGCCATTCTAGTTGAGCAAATTTGGAATATCGGGAATGGTTTGGATACTTGAAATAAGAGCAAGAACTAAACCAGTGAATTCACTTTGTGCTGCTGTATGGGAGGCTAATGGGTCAACTTGCAGGAGAAGGCAGTCAGCACGCTTGCTTTGGCTTGGTCTGGTTGGCCAGTCAGAGGTGACTCCTGGAAGTCATGTTGCCCCTCCACACTGAAGTGAAAATACTAATTCGTGGTATTTTGGTGTGGACTGTAAAGATTATAAAATAAATGGTGAACAGAGGGCAGATTTACCCACCTCTGTCTGCAGAATGTTTCTTCTGTGTGATCTGTGATCTATGGGAGATCTCCATCTTCTGGTTTTTTTTCTTGCAGTTCATATATGTAAACCAGTCTTTTGCTCCATCTCCAGACCAAGAAGTTGGGACCCTTTATGAGGTGACTTTAATTTTAAATATCCTTTCCAAATGTGCTTAGCAGAATTTGTCAGTACATTTCTGGTACTTGAAATCTGTTACTGCCCCTAGCTATGCTGGTAGTATCTTGCATTTAATATAATGTAGTTGATATTCGCAGATTTGTATGAATACGATTTAAAGAGACATGACTTCATACAATCTTTGGAAATGCATTCCTTCACATGCAGCATGTTGTGATGGAGAGTTTTGTTATCAGTAACAAAATTCCAGATGACATCACCAGGTGACAGAGTTATCGGGGGGGGGGAGTTCGCTTCATGTATATGCTAGCCCGTGAATAATCTAACAGCTCTTGTTTTGTTTTGTTTTTCTTGCAGTGTTTTGGAAGTGATGGCAAGCTTGTACTGCATTATTGCAAAACTCAGGCATGGGGATGAATGACAAGCAATACAGTTGTTTAGGAGTTGTCTTCAAAAATGGAAAAGGGACTAACTTCTTAAACTCTGATGTGCATCTGGGGTACAGAAAAAAGTCTGCATCTGCCGTCTATAAAGTAGAGCCAGCTCTCTTGCTGCTGAGTTCTCAATTGCTGTATCTGAAGGGAAACTATTTCATAGTTGTCTGGAGGACTGGGCAGCTCTGTTACTCTATATGCTGTACTGAAGATAAAAGTTCCTTTTTATTAAAAGGGGTGTTTATTGTATGTGTAACCTGGGATTCAGTTTGCTTCTGACATGTTGTACACCTGTTATGTGCATTCTATTCTTTGTGAAGGCTTCATCTTGAACTTGTATTATCTCATGCCATTTCAAGACAGTATTTTGATTTATTTCTCATAATTGATATGTAGGTATTGGCATATAATCTAATTACTTCACTCTGTGCCTTCATCATGTTAGTAGTGTAAGTACCTCATTTATATGGCACAGCATAATGATTTGCCTCAGAAATACTTTCCTCCCACCCAAATCGTGTAGTGGTTTGTTGAAGGCTGAATGCTTCAGCAGTTGCCAAGGTATTTCTTCTGGCACTGTTTAATGACTAGCATAATTAATTGAATGATGCAACTAGCTGTTGCATCTTTCAGTTAGTGAAGAAATAGACGTGAGGTGCTAAAAATCTGCTCTCTATATTCTTCTTTTGGCTGCTGTTATTTTCTTGTTTCACCAGCTGCATGTTCCATCAACAGAATAAAATGCACTTTATATCCTTTTGTTTAGTCACAATAACGTAATGAGGATTTTTTTTTTTATCCCGGAGGGGAGTGGGTACCTTGACTAGGGTACTGACTTTTGCTTTTATTTATTGGAGGGTTTGGGTGTGGGGGGTGGTTTTTGTGGGTTTATTTTAAATGTCTGTTGTACGATCTTTTGTTTGTTTCAGCTGTACTAAATTAAATGTTAGCTGTTTGCTTGCAGAGTGTTCTTACGCTGGATGACTGTTTTGGTCCCTGACGTAATCCACTTCTTCAGCACATAGAGGCAAAACAGCCTGTTCTAGTTTAAAGCATGCTTGTACAATAGTCTTGAGCCGTTCGTTGCTGTTTCATGTATAAGTGGCTCTTATGTGGTCTCTGCAACCTGTGTATTAGATTGTTTCCACCCTTAGAGGATTTCTGGAGAACTGATATCCAGCTTAACTTACTCGTGTTGCTGCAGTTTGCATGCAGCCTGCATATATGGCACAGTAACACAGGCACATGCCCTGAGTACTTGCTACATGAATAGCTTGATATATTTTGCCACTTTTTAAGTGGAAAACATGGATTCATTGGATTAAGATAAAAAGGCAGAATTGGTTGTAAACTTACACACTTCAAATAATCCACACCTGTGCCTGCTCAGAACCCTGATGTCATGAATCTTTGTCTATTTAAGAGAACTGTTGCAGAGGTAAGCACTCTGATTCTGTCTTCCTGAGGAAATTGCCTGCTCGGTTACTGTGAGGCCAGCGTAACCTGGCGCAGCCGCTAGAGGGTACGCGAGGACAAAGCTATTTGCGTAGTTTTTCCTAGATTTTTTTTCCCCAATCTTCTTTCTAATATGTCCACTTGCTGGCCTTACAAATAAGTAGTTTGTTCTCCTGTGTGGCAGTATGTTTACCTAAGATAAGCTACTAGTCTGGCTCTCTTTAAAGAATGTTCTATTGGTGCCTTTCACCTTATTTGATCTTAACAAATGAAACTACTAATATACTGCAAATGTGCTCTTCAGAAGTGATGCAATAAGGTTGGTTTGTGTGTGTTGGGTTTTTTTTGTTGTTCTTTTAAAGAACAAATAAAAACCTACTAGGATCTTGAGGTGAAGGAGGACTGTAGGTCATTGTATCTTGCCAGCTAATGGTAGAAGGTTGTCCTTCATGTTGAATCTATGGATAATTTTTATCTTCTGGAACAGAAAAAAAAAAAATTGTTTGCCTCAATCCTTTCAAAAGTAATAGTCCAGTAGCATAAAACCCACTGTAATGGTTTGGATTTCTTTTATTCACTACATGCATTTTTGAACTTGGATAACTTATTCATGCAGATCTTAATTATTCATTTATTTAAGATTCAGCTTGTTCCTTGAACGATATTTATTTATTACTGTTTGCTCCAGCATTTTTGTGCTCTTAACTTTTCTCCAACCCCAACTAATTATTTCTTGGCCCCTAGTTTAGCAGTATACAGTAACAACTCACCTGATCCAGCTCTTGCTTTCTGTTTCCTGAATGCTCTAAGTGGCTGCCTTTATTCTGTTCCTTTCAACAACTGCCAGTTCCAATTCTACTAAGTCTTCCCTGTATCTTCTGTACTTTCTTTATGGAGAGACTTCTCCTTTTTGCCACATTTCCCTGTAGTTTTCTACCTTCTCACATTAGTGGAGGTAGTCAGTGCTTGTTTATCTCTGGTAATTCCTTAAGGACCATGGGCTTTCTCTGTCTGGAGTCACAGTGTGACTATTTTAAGTGGCAGAAGCTTTTCCTTGTGCATATTCTTAAATAACAGACTAGACTGCAAACATGTCAAGTAGATAATGTGTTGGGTGAACAAATAAATGATTAGCAGCACATTGCTTGTAGAATTTGCAAAAGACGAAGCTTGCAAAAGGCATGTAAAATCTCATATTTTAAGAAATGACAGTTATAGTATCTAAAATCATAGTGATCCTGAAATGCTTTAAAATGTATGTACTTATCTCTTTAAAAAGAAAAATTCCAGTAAATTGGAAACATCAGAAGCTTAAGTAGAACATGAAATACATTCTCTGTATTCAGTATGCCGTGAGCAAAAGTGTTGACTGTATAGTTTAAGTGACTTCAATTGCTACAGTGGGAGGAAGAAGGATATGGAAGTAACGGTTGACCTTTTGGGCAAGTCAGAGAGGTGCAGAGCAAAAAAATGTGTAGAATTAGAGTATTTTGTTTTCCACCCAAACATGCTACAGTACGGAGCTACCAATATTTGTAATATAATTTAATTCACTTGATTTTATGTAATTGAATTAACAGAATGGGCAAATTGGAAAAATTCAGTAAATAAACTAATTTTTAAAGATTGAAAAATAAAGACAAGTATTGGAAAGGAAAATTATTATACTGGTTTTATGAAAGGCTTAGTACTTCATCACATCCCGATACTAAAAAATAGTGCTATGCAAAATTCAGTTATCCTGTTTCCAAGGTAACTACCTCCAAGTTCAAACCCTCTAAACTAGGAGGCATTATTTATATGAATTATTATTCAGATAATGGTTTAGAGACTAGCATTAATTAGTTCAAGCTACAAATTAGAAATTTATAGTCTTAAAAGCACATGGAAAACATGAAGGAGCTAAGTGAAACTGAAGTTAACCTTGAGAGTGAAATGATAAAATACATAGTCTTGTCACCTGTGTGCATATTGAGCAAATGTCATCTTTACTTTTAAGTCTTGAAGAATTACTGCTAAGTTATTAACAGAAGATGTGTCTGTGTTAATTATCCCCACAACATAATCTTGAATGTACTGATCTACAGTAAAATCAAGGTGAGGGGGTAGAGATTCACACATCCATTCTGCAAACTCCTTCTCAACTCTAAAGCAACTTCTGTTTATCCATTGCTGCTGTTCATGCTAATTTTGCAGATCAAATTCTGCTTTTAGTTGCACAAGCTTTTGGCTTGCGCTGTTCATGACTATTCTGAAGTCTTAATTACTCTTCAGGGATGTTTTACAAAGGTTACTCAAGTCATTATTGTACTACAACATCATACTTGGAGATGAGACAAAAAAGGGGGGAAATGCCTTTAACTCTGGGTTTTTCATGATGATTATGACTCTATTACAAGCTTGTATAAAATGCTATGTGCATTAAAAAACAAAAAGCGTTTTCAGCCTTGTTTTGTATTGCATCACCAAGAGAACAAAAGAAAGCATGTTAAATGTGTTTGTTCTTATTTGCGGAGACCATGCTTCAGCTTTGCTACCATCATACTTAATACGCTCCCAAGGCTAAACATCAGAAAATTCTACATATTTTTCTTGTCCCTGCTTTGCACTTGCTTCAATAGCTGTAATGGTGTGAGACGTCAGGTGCATCTCACTGTGTTTTAGTCAGAAAACTTTTGACCTGATGCCAAAATATCTAGAGAGACAAAAACTCGTTTAGAGGTTGTTTTGTCCTGAAATAGGTGGTTAAGAAAGGTTGAATGAATCACATTGTTGACTAAAGAGAGACCAAAGTAAGTATGTTAAAAGTTTAATGTCAAGCCAGTCACGCTACATCCGTGTCTCTAGACTCAGTAGGGCCAGGAGATTTTCTGCGGCTCTGTAGCTCAGTCATCTGTACACTTAGTCGGGATAACAGCTGCTGTGCCTGGGCACAGTGCAGGAGTTGGCAAGGCACCGTTGCTCATGGGCCCTTTGGACGTGACCAGCCTGTTCTGGAGGTTAAAAGGTAAATAATGTGGATGCAAACTGTTCTTTGCAAGTTGGCCTCTGTGCCAGAGGGCAGTCCTTGGATATTTGTTAGTGAATACACAGTTCCAGTTTCAGGTGAGATTTGATCCCTTGTATGCACATTGAGAAGAATTAAACTTTGGGGAGAAAAACATTGTCCCTCTTTGAACTTCAGGAGCAATCTCAGAACTTTTTTCCAATGGTTCTCCAGCTTTCCCTGCATGTAATCATCACATGTATTCTTGCTCTAAATTCTTACCAATAGCTAGATTCTACAACATTTTTTGTTAAGGATGCAGATTATAGATGGTAAGGAAGTACTACTTATGCATCTCAATTCACTCATACCTTTCCTTATTAGAAGTAGATGATGAACATTAATCAGTAAGATTTAGGAAAAAGTACAGGAGTCTCAGTGTCCTTGCTCTGTATCTTCTCATGGAATAATTCCACATGAAAATTATTTTTATATTTTTTATATATATATAAAAATATGTATCAATTGGACTGAGTGAATATAGTGTTAAGATATAATTGCATGGAGGGCTTAAGCATTAAAAAAAAAAGGAGGTTCGAGTTCCAATTGCAAAAATCAGTATATTACGTTAAAGCAGACAGAAATGTCTTTCCCTCAAACCCAGAACTAATAACCCTAGCAACTCTCAGGAACTAAAACGCATTAAGAACTCTTCAGCTCTGGAACAGGAAACCTCAAAGAAGAGAAGGGCTCCAGACAGAAAACTACACAGTAAATATTGTTAGTGCAGAGAAGACTAGCCAGCACTTTAGCTTTCTTGTATATAGAGACAAATACCAATATTTTATATTTTATTTATAACACATGCATAGTGTACTAACTTCCCACCAGAAGTGGGTCAAACTGATTTCTTCCAAGAGTCCTTTCTGTGCTATGTGGTTTAATGCCTCACAGCTCTACAGTGTGGTTTATTTTTTTCTCTTCGGCAGTACACATGCTGTTTAGTAGTTGTTACCATTTTCAATGTATGGCATGACTTAGTATGTGGTGCCCTCGTTTCACTCATTGATTACTGCGTTTTGTAGTCTGATGATGTTTCACTGCATGATCTGTGTTCGATACGATTTGTTCTCAGGCTTTTTTTGTGAATCACTGTGCAAGCAGCAGGTTCTCATGCAAAATCTGTTGTGTACTGAGGGATCAATCTCACCTTCCAGGTTATATGACTAAGGAACAGCTGCAGTGCTGTTCCACAGACCCACTTGGATGCAGGGCTCCATAATCATTTAGCTTGGTCTTCTAGATCAGAGTTCGTGAACTGCTGCTTTAGATGGTGTATTGCTTCCAAATAGCAAGCTGAGTGACGTCTGCAACAAACATTTACTTACGTTTCCTCCTGATTATAACCTGTTCTGTGCAATTGGTATCCTTCCAAGAGTTCAAAGACCTTCACGTGAAATAAAAGGGACAGAACTCTAGGCGTCAGAGACTGAGGCACTTCAGGTTTTCCAATGCAGGACGCAGTGCTTCTTAAAATCATACAAAGCTTAAAGGAAAAGGCAATAACCCTTTTATAATGCTTTGGGACTACACAGTGTTGTATTTCAGTACAGTGAGTTTTCTTGGCATAGGTTATTAACCTTTTATCTGTATTATGATCAGTGTGACAAAATGTTCTCTTCTCTTAAGCCTCCTCAGAGAGGTATTGCCATTGAGTCATGTAGCCCCAAAATGTGCACTACGGCTGCAGATCCAGATTTTCTCTTTAAAAAGCCCTCTTTACAAACATAAAGAAACTTAGGTGAGCAGAGACTTAATACCATTGGTAAAGGGACGAAAGTCGTAGTATCTGGAGGAGGAGATGTAGATGCTGGTTACTGGGTTCAAGTGCTGTTATCTGTCCAGGCTAACAGACCAAAGAGACACAGTATAGTTTTTTGCCTTAACAGTCTGAGAATTCAGACACCTTGGATCCCACTTTTGACTTGCCCACAATTTTTATTTGGAATGATAAGATGTCATAAAATCTTCAATCCCAAGCTACATATTCAGGCCCAATACATGGTGCAAAGTGTCTAACACTGGAGTTCATTAATTCCATCAATCTTAATTGAAGATTTTTCTCAATAAATCAGGAGAAAAACCCTGTAAGCTGCACCCCAGTAGGAGATGAGATGCCAGTGTATGCTCAGGCACTTCAGCTGGTAAGTCTCTCTTGGAGTGAGATGTCGTGTCCGATGATTTCTTGAAGTGCTTACACCTGTCTTTTGGATAATAGTTGAGTGGTTGGGCATTTGTCCGTAAAGCAAAGTTTCTGTGGTTAAAGCCCAAATTCCTGTTTTCCAAGACAAGGTTTTAACTGTCAGGGTGTCAGCAGGAGTGGTTTATGGGTTTCCTCTCTGCCTCTCAATGACATTACATCATGAAGAATGCAAGATTGATTCACTTTCTGTGTGAACCCTCTGAGGGTTCTGTGCTGTTCACGAGGGCTGCATAATGTGAAATACAGGAAAAGACCTTAGACCTTTATGCTTCTTCCCTGAAGCTACATGCTTGCTCTTTCTCTGTAGCCCAAAGAATATAGATCCACTTCAGGGACTGTGGCATTTGAACGCCGGAGTATGAAGTACCCATGCGAAATCCTACAGATGTCATAGCGTCGTACAGATTCAGGAGAACCAAATGTGATTACATATCTCCTCCAAGAAACACCAAGGTGTGCCATCATTAAGCAAAGCTCAATAGCTCATTTATCAGAGAAACAAGATATGAGAGCCTGATTACGGGAACTAGCAAATGTAATTCTTGCAGAATTATTTAATGAGAATATAGTACCTGCTAATAGTTAGTACCTGCTAATTATGAAAAGCCAAAGACTGAGAGAACTGGTGCTACCCAAAGACAGGGTAAGAGATCTGATTTGTGAGGTGTGTTGGTACAGTAGAGTTCTGATAAAAAATGATTGTTTCTGTAGTTTTTTAACCTTCATTGATGTGTGACTACCCATGATACCATTACTGGTGTGCAGTCCAGCTCCTGAGGCACTGAACGCCAGCTGCAGTGTTGCATCCTGCATTGTAAGATACCTAGATGTGAATCACTGTGTCATTTGCCTCAACTTTGGACTTATTTTTCAAATAAGCTTTAAGTAATTGGTCTTAAAAAGGACCTAAGCTTTTTGCTATAAAATTGAAAGTTACAACGTCCCTTACACTTGTTGGAATAAATCCTCCCACAGGCTGAGAATTATTCTATAACAACGGAACAGTTGAGAAATATGTGCAATAGTTAATTTCTACAAGGGTATGAATATATGATTTTCAGAAATAAAAAGAAATGGGTAAAATACGGTACACTCCTTTATAAGAAACACAACTGAGAACGTGAAGACAATTCCCATGCTGTGTGGATTACAATGCTCTCTTTTCTTTTTTTTTAATTTTCAGTGACAGATACCCTCAGTGACTGAGGCTAGAATCTGTTAACTGCTGTATGTGCTCAGATCTTGCGCCATTTCTGTCAGTGGGGTGTTAGCAAAAACACAAGCTGGAGAGCCATAAATATTGTTCCTAGTGATTTTCATGCAATCAAGTAATCAACTCTTGTAGAAGTTTTCAGGATCAACGAGTAATGTTGAAAGATTCAAAACCAAAAACTGTGTACACTTTTGCATAGGAGCAAATAAAAGCATAAGATTTTCTATTACTACTAGAGAAATTTAAGTTTTTGGTAATCAAGGAAAGAACTTTGACAAATTGGTACAGCAATATAGGTGAGCTATAATAATAAACAACAACAGCAGTTTGAAACTGCAATAGGTAGATCCAGCCTGATCCCTTAGTTGTAACAGAGGAAGGTATAAAATGTCCTTTTGCTTTTACTAGCAGTACGTAAAGGCATCACTAATGATCCCATCAACATTGTAGCAAAGGAATCAAAGTTCTGAGGTTTCTGAGATTAACAGCAGAAGCATAATTCAATTTTTTTCTGGATTCAAATACCAGAACATCACCAAACACATAGGTGTACAAATAAGCAGAGAGACATTATAACTGCTGGAAAATAATTTAAATCAGATCCTAGGAATATCAGAATAAAACAAAAAAATAATTGAAAGCTTATCTCACTGTTCATTTCACAACGATTTTGGTGATCCTTACAACAACTTACTCTTGTAAGATACTTTATTCCTTTGGGAAGTGTTTCCAACAACCTCTAAAATTATGTGAATTCTGCCTTTGAAATAAATGGCCTATGCACATATGCATATGGTGTTTTGCGCTAATTCTAACTCTTTGCAACCTACAGCAGTTTTAATGGTGCCCATATGGGAATACTCAAGCAAGTACAGAAAAGAAGTGCTACTTGCCCATACAATCTTTTGACACCAACCAATAGCTAAAATGGACTTGAGGCAAATTTCATTAAGAAATAAGGCACTTGTTCTTAACTGTGAATTTGAGCAAGCTACCAAGGGAAGTGATGTGTTTGTTCATTAGCTGCAGATCTCCCAGGAAGACTAGATGTCTTCTTCTTTAACCACACAATGGCTGTTGATATCAGTGCTGGGGTATCCTGGTTGCATTTCAGAGATTCAGGATGGTCTTAGGTTCTTTCAGACCTTAAAAAGTCTGCTTGAAATCACCACAGTTCTCTCTCACACATGCACACACAAACGCAACCTGTTAAAAAAGTAGCAATAAGCTTGGGTCTGCTTTCTGTGTGCCAGGAGAGGTTCTGGACTGATGCGTGACAATGTACCGATTCGGTACATTAACTCGTATTTCACTCCAAAGCACTAGATCCCAGCCCCATTTAAATCTGCAGTGGAGCCAGAAATTCATCCAGCCTCTCGAGTTGTAGCTAATGTATTAATGGTGCTTCTTTTTCTCACACGTACTTGATGCACAGGTCAGGAAGAGGGAAGGGAAAGCAGGCACACTAGAAATCCCTCAATGTAACTGTCTCTGAGGGAAATGGCAAGCTGCCAGTATTGTGAGCACCTTTAAGCCTTTAAGCCTCACAGTATTGTGAACACCTTTAAACCACAGCAAACGGCAACACCAATCTGCTTACTTCCAGCCCCACAATCACCAGGCAGACCTAAATAGCTGAACTTTTTTTTTTTTTTTTTTTTAGAAAGAAAAGATGGCCTTTTTAAAACACAATTCTATGACGTACAGTGAATTCCATTGCCAGAATTCATGGTTAATAAACATCCTGTTAACAGTTGAACTGGAAATGAAGACAGCTGGCATGGCATCTGCTTGCTCTGCAGCCAGTATATAGGTTTGACAGACTAAGGAGTGTGAGGAAGGTCTGTCATCTTAGCCTGCCCTCCTTTGTCCCATGCTTTACATTTCTAGGTGTCACGCTGAGTGCTAATGTTCACAGCAGCCCTAAATGTGACTGCAGAGTGCATGGTTTTCAAGGAACAGCACTTTCAACAGGCAGGCTGTATTAATGTAACCTCCGGTGGCAATTTTCTGTGTGAATTAGATACCAGTGTGTTTTGTTTTGCTTTTAAATAGAGCTTCTAGATGCATTTTTGTGAGGCCAGCCTCGAATTAACATTTCTTTGCTGCAGCTCATCTGCCTGGAAGCTTCTTCCTCTGTGATGTAAGTAACAGAGGCAGCAGCGGGCCACACTTCGTAAGCCGCAGACCTCGTCCAAAGGGGATGCGGATGCGCGCACCAAGAGGCCTGGCAGGTAGAGAGAGGGAGAGCTGCGCGGAGGCTGCTGCCGGCAGAGATGCCTTCCGCCCGGCAGCGACCGCCACTTCTTCTCTCCGTATTCCCTCCACGGGGGATACGAGAGAGCCGAACGCCTGCCTGCCCGCCTGCCTGCCTGCCCGAGGGGTGAAAGCAGAGCGGCTTTCCCGCACGGCCGCGGCTCGCTGGACGGCCGGTCTGCCGGCGGCCGCGGGCAGGCAGCAGCAGGCGGTGCGAGGCGCGCCCGCGCAGCCGGCTCTGGCCGCCCCCGCCCGCCGGGGTCGGTGGCCCCGCTCCCGGGGACGGGCACGGCTGGCCGCGGGCCCGCCCGCCGCCGCCGCCCGGCCCCTCCGCCCGCCGGGGCGGTGGTAGGCTCCCGCCGTGCCTCCCGGCGCATAAAGGGAGGCGGCGGGGGCCGGCCGGGGGCAGCGGCTGGCGGCGATGGAGCAACCGGCGATGATGGAGCAGCCGGTGCAGACGGAGACGTGGAAGGCGCGGACCCTGGAGGAGCTGGTCCGCATCCTGCATCGGATATTCGCCGAGGACAAGGTCAGCGTGGAGGAGGTGCAGGCGCTGATGGAGTCGTACGAGAGCAACCCCGAGGAGTGGCTGCAGTACGCCAAATTCGACCAGTACAGGTACAACGCCCCAGACACACACACCCCCCGCGGTAAGGAAGCCCCCGGCGCCGCGCCCCTCACCGTGCAAGCGGGGCCGGCGGCGAGGCAGAGCGGCGGACGGGGAGCGGGGCAGACGCTCCCCGACCCGGCCTGCGGCCCCTCCGGCAGCTCGCCGAGGGGGGGGCGAAGGACAGAAGCCCCCGGGGAGCGCGGGGGGGTCGGCGCCGCTCCGCGGGGCACCGCGGCGGGGCCGGGCGGGGGCGGGGAGCGGGCGGGGCGGCGGCGGCCAATGGCGGCACCGGCGGGCACGGGCGGGCGGTTGCCCCGCACCCGGCACCGGCGGTCCCCCGGCTGCGGTCCTGCGGGCCGGCCCCCTCCCCGCGGTACCCCCCCCCCCCCCGCGGGGAGGGGGCCGGCCCGCAGGACCGCAGCCGGGGGACCGCCTCGGCGTGGTGCCGCTCTGGCCCGCGGGGATAACCCACGGAAGAGAGAGAAAAGCGCTGAAGCAACCCGAAAAATTAAAAACAACAAAAAAAAAGATGAAAAAAAAACCCCAAGAGAAGGATGTCGGCAGCAGAAACCACCGCGCGGGGGCTGCGCGGCGTGCTGGGGTGGGGGAGCAGACCCCTCCGAAGTGGGTGTTTGGTTTTTGGAGAGGAGCCGGTGCCTGTATTCCCTGCCTGTATTCCCTTACCGGTGGGTCGGGAGCCGTCTGCCCCCCACGCATCGGGCCCTTCCTCCTCCGGGGTAGTGCAGGTCGAGGCTTTTTGCTGCTTGCCAGAAGGAAGGAAAAATACCTGTTAAGGTTTTGAGTTGCTCCGACTTTGCTAACAACTAATTTTTTCCTGTCTTAAATTTCAATATACATTCAATATATATTTCAATGCTTATTAAAATTCAATATACGCTCAAATAAAATACATTTTTACGAATATGAATTTTAATAAAATACATTTTATTTGAGCACTTCCTTTAAAAAACAAACAAAAGAAAAACCCAAACCCCAAAACTCTTCCTTTTAACCTTGCTATCATGAAAGCATCACTCTGGCTTGACTTTTTTAGCCTCCTTTCACTTCACGTTGACTATCCTCCATTCAGAGCAAATCACAAAATTTGTAACAGAACATAGGAAACTAAGAATCAGAAAAACAAAGTGTGCTAACATTAGAAGTATGCATGGCAGCCTTTTTTTTTTTTTTTTTTCTTTTGGCCAGCCAGACCCACTGTACAGAAATAACAACACTTGAAAAGTTCAGACAAATGCCAGCATTGATTGCTTATGTACTGTCATCATAGGAAAAATATGTCTACCTAATACATGCACAAATCGTGGATGCAGTGAGAGGCAGCATATAGATATACACGTTATGCTTTGAAAGTAGTTAATTATGAGCATCCTATCTTGATTAGAATAGAGTGGTCTTATAGGGAAACTAATGTAAAAACATTCAGTTGACATCAGTGCGCTTTCTGTG
Source organism: Mycteria americana (assembly GCF_035582795.1). NCBI lineage: Eukaryota > Metazoa > Chordata > Aves > Ciconiiformes > Ciconiidae > Mycteria > Mycteria americana. Next base: position 62,767,648 of record NC_134396.1, read on the forward strand.
TGCCCCTGCTTGCATCTTTGAGGCGAGAGTGAAGCGTCCTATCATCGGCGTAAGTGCCAAGGCACTTGGCAAAATGCGAATAGCCATGACTAAAACTAAAATGAAACCAGAGGGTCCTACTGGGTTACTTGCACCAGAACAGCTAGAAGCACCGGCCCCGGATCAGAAGAGCCCCACTATGGAAAGTAATGTATAGAGCAAAATCCCAGTCCCTTCTCTAGTGAACTTTTCAATAGGACAAGACGAGCGGCAGCTCAGGGGAGGCTTGCAGGAGAGTACAAGGAAACAAACATAAGATGTTGCTATTAAAGAAGTTTTCAAGCCCTGAGAGCAAATCAGTCTAGAACACACATATCGATAAAAAGCCTTTAACAGCAAGCTTATCCTGTGCCACCTGTAAGGTAGCACATGAAAAATCTTTTTGAGAAATCTTGCTCTGATAAACTTTGTTTAGAAGTAGATGCTGGCAGAAATTACCCCACAGGTGTTTTATCCACACACAAATGCTACAGTACAAGTTGTAGAACTTTCGGGAACAGAGTAGGAGGACCATGTACGGAAAGCCTGACATCTTTGTTTTTTTGGCTTTGTACAAATGGGTGCTGTGTAACAGAAGGAAAGCCAAGAATATCTGAAAAGGAGCTGCAGAAGAATGTAACCATGTATTTTTCTTGTTTCATTGCAGTCCTCTGTTTCTAATTATAAGCCAGCTGCTGAAGTGACTTCATTCAATAACTATTTTGATTTGATCCTGTCTACCACATTAGTCTCAGACTCACAGTTCCCAAACTCCAATCATCTATGTAATTCAAAAGCAGTATGATTATAAAATATTAAATATGTTCATTTTTTTCCTCCCCAGAAAAAAAACTCTTACAAAAAAAAAGCTTAAAAACACAATTTCATTTTTTTCCAAGTAAAACTTGGCTTTCAAGAAAAAGGAGAAAAAGGATTTTATATTTCAGTATCTTCCTTCATAAACATGTTTGTATAATTTTGGTTTTTATAGGCACATCAGTACAGTAAAAAGCAAACACTTTGTATTATTTCAGGTATACAAGAAATCTTGTGGACAATGGAAATGGAAAGTTCAACTTGATGATCTTGTGCTGGGGTGAAGGGCATGGCAGGTTCGTATCCAAAGACTATGGTTTTAGCAAACAGATATAAGGCCACTGTATCTTTCACTGTCATGCAAAAAGACACAAATAATCAGCCCTATGTGAGCTATCAGAAAGTGTCTGGAAACTAAGCAGAGCAGAGCTCCTATTGCTATAGCAGTCCTGAATATTTCCTATATCTTTTGCAAGTTTGTACCTCATGGACATTTTTAGAGCACTCTTTTAAAAATGCTGTGTTTTCCTACCAAATCTAAGCTTCCCTTCTGTCAGAGGAAGTTTTTAGTCCCAGAGATACAGCGGCTCCTGTGGACAGAAGAGGTTGAACAGACCCTGTTGAAGCTGTCCCATACAACACCTGGTTGCAAAAGCAGGACTTGGTGCAATTTAGTCTTTCTTCTCTCATGGTGTTTAAATCCCATCTCTGTGACAAGATGAGAAAAATAGGTTTGGGTTAGGACTGCGGGCTGTGAGGAGGGAGCCCCTTTCCGGGAGTACTTGGCTTTCTTTACGTTTATGCATCCCATCTGCTCCCTCAAAATAGACCACACTGCTGATGTGGTCTCTGGAGTTGTGTACACTGAGTTGTGTAGTCCTACAAACGTGAGGGCAGGCTCTGTCCCTTGGAGGGTCTTTCGCAAAATGTTGGCTAAAAAAAAATACGGAATAACCAAACTTGCAGGTTTTGACTGATTATTCTCGCATATAAATAGAAAACCTAAGGATATGTCAGAGCTGGTTTTTTGTTTGTTTTAATTGAGCATGCAATTGAATGTTTACAGTATTCTCTAGGGGATACCATGATGTTATATTCAGAGGGATATAGGAACCAAGCCCACTACCTCTACTCCTTCCAGGCTATTCCGACAAAGCCTGTAATTTATGTCAAACCGTGTTTGAGTTGGATGAGCATTTGCTAGGGCTAAACTGAGACCACAAGTTGTTTTTGCTTCCTACATGAGGAGGATCAGATTGTTCTCATGGCTTGTGGAAGGAGCCTGACAACGTGGCATTTGTGAACTGTTCTGTGCCTGAAGCAAGCTCTGCTCTCTTGGCATCTCAGTTAGTAAGAAACCCTGACATTTGTTTACTGAAAACAGTAATGTGCAAGTACCAACTTTTTGATTGAAACTCATTAGCACTGTACTTCCAGGAGGGTCAAATTCCCCCTTCTTCATCGCCCCCAATGAGTGGAGAAGTCTCCCTTTGTCCTAATCCCATTGAGTTCTGTAACAGTTAGTCCTCTATTTAAAAAGAATAAAACCAAAACTAAACTACATATCTAGCCCATGTGTGTCCAAATGTAGCAATTAAAACATACTTTGGAGCAATGAGACAGATCTAGCAAGCAGGCAAATCATACCAGATCCTGCTGGTTTGTTCATGGTTTGCCAAACTAGTGAAATTAACAGCTTACTGTAGCTGGTTGTACTCAGTACTGTCAGAGTGAGAGGTACACCATTTTTTTTCTCTCCAACAAATGCCTGTGCACCCCAGCAGTAAAGAGACCACAGAAATTAAGCAGAAGTAGCTCCTTTCTCTCACGTTTTGAGAGCGAGCATGGTGGATCTGCAAATATCAGGTATACTTGCAAGTTTATACCAGCCTCTGCCTGGGGTCACTGGGCAAAGCGTTGTTCTGTTTCTTGGCCCACAAGAGTGTTTGTGTTCTGAAGAATTTTTCTGTCCTCCTCCCTCCTCCAGAATTCCTTTGTATTTCTGTGTGGCAAAGTCATAGATTGATCAATAGCTGAGTCTTCTCCAAGTTCTGCTGTATGTGAGCTTATCCCAATACATTTCTAAAGTAGCAAAGTAGGCATACCTTAGTTACTGAGAATCTTTTTTTCCTAAGACTTTTGTACAATGGCATTTCATTCTAGGACTATGTCCAGATATAATATGCTATGCCATCTGTCCTATTTGCTGTACTGAAATTAAATATGTATATCACACTGAGCTTGGTTATTCTTTTTACATATATAGCAGCATCCATGATCACACTGACTCACACTGCTTTATGAAGATCCTCCAGGGAAATCTAAAGGAGACCCTGTTTGAATGGCCTGAGAAAAAAGGGAACGGTGAAATGACTAAGAAATCAGAACGAGTTTTGAGGGAAAATCAATGTGCCTACATTAATGGTAAGCTATTGAGCTTGTTTTGACAGCTACCCATCCATGGCTATTATTCCTAACAGAAGAGTTCATCTGTTCTCTAGTCTCCTACCTTTAACAGTATAATACTAATGGCTTTATGCACAGTTTAAGAATGTGGCTCTCTGGATTCTGCACAAACCTGTATTTAGATTCAGTAAAACAAACAATTAAAAAATGTCCTTTTAACTACTCTGAAGACATTGCAACAATTGCTTGATACTTAAATATGCTGGGTATCTCCTCTACATCAAGCAGCCTTTAGCACTGTGTCCTTAATGACTATCTGAAATTGCTTGTAAACATAGTCCTTAAATAGTATTTGGTGAGAAATAAGGGAATCAAAGTTTAGATAGCTTAATCACCTTGATTTTTTTTCAAAGAAATAATCCTTTCGATCAGTCATGGGAATCCTAGGTCAAAAATGTAAAAGCTGTCTGTGGAATAAACTGACCGGCCAGGAGCAGAGGCCCCGATCCTCAGTGCTACTTCTTGTCCAAATCAACAAAAGACTGTAGCGCTTAAGTGCAGCATCAACAGAATTGAAATGCTCAAGTCTACCCAATCTACAAAAAAAATTGGCTGAGTGCACAGATGGTGAAGCACGACTAAGTCTCTACCAGTAAGGCTCCCTAGGTACCTAAATCCATGCCATTACACATATCTGTAACTATCACCATCTTGTGCTACGCTGGAGGCCATCCTGGAGTGGCCAGCTGGGTGTAACGTGTTCTGATGCTATGAGAGCCAATGCATATCATGCTGAACAGCAGTGAGTTCAGCAGAACAAAGGCAAAGTGTCAGAGAAGGGGGCCATCTGCCTTGTATGTGATGAGTTAAAAACTGGAGCGCATACCTAGTGGGGCTGAGCTTGGGAACTCCCCAGCTGGAGGGAGCCCCATGTTGGGTTATGGACGAAGCCAGGGTGAGGGCATTAGGGAAGAAAGACTAGTGCTCTCCAGCCCTCTGTAGAAGGTATGCCACATTAAGTGAACACAAAATCCATAGGACAGGAAATGCAAGAAGCATCTTGACACATCTGCCGATGCTCCCATGCTAGGGACATGAGTTCTCAGACTCAGTCAGGTTTTCCTACCAATGCGTTTCTTTCCGATGCAAGCAATTGTACCCTGTGTGCATCTGATCCGAAGCTTCCTTGGTTGTTTTAAACAAATTTGGTATCCAATTTTCTGAGGCAGTTGGGATCTCTACCATGTTTCATAATGGATGTTTTGGTTTAAAAGAAACAGGGAAAATAAGTAGAAGCAAAAAAATGACAGTGTGTTGATTGCCCTAACTACTTCAATACATGAAGTGACCTTCATGTTTCTATTGTGTGCTTCTTGGTTGCTCTTGTACTTTATTTTTAAGGTTAGAACCCACTAAACAGAGTTTATTCAAGTCTTCCATTAGAGATTTAAGACTTTTTTCCCCTACGTCCTCCATTTAGATAAACTATGTTCATGACACTTAGGGCTTACACTTCAAATGTATCACAGTTAAGAGTGTACTCATGATTCTCAGGGTACATGCCTATCTTGCGCAATACAGGCCTAGGTATTATATAACACATTAATTCAAGTACAAAGGCCTGAGCTGTTTTTACAGCAGGGTCATAAATTTAAATTCAAGGTCTCTTTTAAGTAACTCAAAAACTTCACTTTAGCATAGAATGGAAATGGTTTGTTTCATGGATGTGATTCTTCATACCTTACATTTTTATGTAGTATCTTGATTTCTACTCCACTGTCACAGAAAGTGCCATTACTTCATTAGTAACCACACAACAGGCAGTGCCTTGTTTTATTATGTGTTCAATTATGCTTACTATTCAGTTAAGGTTGGAAGTATGCCAGTCACTACTAATTTGTCACCTTAGTCAAAAGAGCAGACAAATGAAAAGGCTGTTCTCCAAACTAATAAACTGGAAGGATTAATAAGGAAACAGATGCCTACAGTAGAACACAATTATATCTCTGTCCATAAGTCCATGCCCCAAACACACGTAGCTGACCTTTAATGTGACTGATATTCTTGTTAACAGGCTGAGAATTAGCAATACAAAAACTTTTTCCCTGTAAAATGTCTTGCTAATTTTTAGAAACACAAACCTTCCTGCTTCTGGAGCTTCTGTAACGACGGCATCTCCTAGGAAAGTAAATAATCTTGAAGTCCTTTGGGAGTGATAGCTAGAAAATTACTGACAGCATGGCCTTTCTTAAGTTTCCCTGGATTTCTATTGGCCTTTATCCTGTAGCAGATAATCCAGAAGTTACATGAAGTGTGGAAGGCTATAAGGTATTTTGAATTACCAGTGTATTTAGGAAGCTGTGCTAGAGAACAGCAGTCAAATTCCCTGTACCAAGTTACCTGTTGCTCATAAAAGCGCAGGCATGCCTAACTGGCCTGCTCATGAGTTTTGATTTAGAAAGCATTTTTCCAGGCATCTGAGATCTCGTTAAATCTTCCCGCTAACACAACCTCTCGTTTCATGCCCTCGTTGGTGTAGACTCCATTGGCCTGCACCGTGTGGAGAACATAAGCCACACAGAGTCTGCCGTTAGCCTGCATTTGTACAGCCCACCCTTCGACAGCTGTAACACCTTTGATCAGAGGACTGGACACAAGCACAAAGTCAAGATGACCTTCTACAGCCAGTTTGGAGAAAGGACTCTCTGTGTAAGTACGAGATACACGCTCCCCGCCCTGCCCCGGGCTCCGAGCCCTCAGCCGCTGCCGGGACGGGCGCGAGGGGCTGCCCTCTTGCTGCGCAGGGCAGGGTGCCGGCGGAGAGGACAGGCAGGAGGTCCAGCAGCCCCGCCTTTCCCCAGGCATCCCTGTCTAGGACCAGCATAAAACCGGGTTCCAAATACTGCTCCGTTTGTCGATTGCTCACTTCCCTGTGTGGAGTTCCCTGCTTTGGAGCTCGCCTCCCCTTCATGAGCCGGAGATCAGTTCTGAGCAGGGAAGAGGATTAAGGAGAATTCTGCTACTAGCTAAGCGTCTTCAGGCAGCAAATGATGGTAAATGCAACCTAGTCAATGGAAAACTGTGAAGCAGCTACATTGTTTTGGCCAGCTTCAGTCATGTGTAACATTTCCTGCCTACACTGTTCTGCCAAAAAGCATCACATTTCAAGTCAGTTGTTTTAGACCTTGTAGCTTACTGTAAAGTAAGGAATTTTTTTAAAAAACTTAATTTAATTCTTTAAAATCAAAACTTTGACACAGAAAGACTTGCTGTGAGGGTGAGACTAGGCTGGCTGGCTGTTGTCCGCATTCTTGAGCAATGGCATGAGATTTTGGTTGGATAGAAAAGAAAGATCAGCTTTGGAGGACCAAGCTAGGACATCTGGGGGAGTTTAATAGGTTTCCTTTTAGCACTCTTCCATGCATTGGGAAACATAACTACTTATACGGGGAGAAAAGACAGATACTTGATGTTCAGCCACAGAGGTTCAAAGACTGTTTGGTTTTGTTAGATACAGAACACTTTCACCTTTCACTGAAGCCAGAAGTTCAATGCTCAGGAGTTTCCCAGAGTGAGCCCTTAGTAAGATCCAGTTAAAGTTTTATATAATTGACAAGTACCATGTAAATTATTTCTTTGAAGCTTGTCACATTATGTGATTACCAATTTACCAAACAGCTGAAACACAAACTTTGACCTTTCCGAGTTTGAAAGGTCCTTGAGAAAGTAAACTCAAATTTATAATTCAGATTTTAAAGGGAAATAAACATGGAAAAATGTTGAACAAAATTCACACAAGAATTCAGTGTTTGCGTGCTTTCTTTTTGTTTTAAGCTTTTATTGAATATGAAGTATATAAGATAACAAGCGAGACTAAAGGTTTTGACTTGGACTATTTTCTTGCCCTTGATCTGTAACCATCTGGCAGTGTTTGTACCTTTTGTGGGAAACTGGATCTGGCTTACAGGAGAGAGGTAAATCTTAATCATTGGGTCTCTTTCATGAATTCCTGTAAATGGAATTCCAGTAAGGGGGAAAGTGGTAGCGAGTTTGGGCCATCCAGCTGCCTGAAATGACTTCACACTACAAAAACCTTCTGGTCTCAGTGAGGGTTTCTGGAAAGCTGACTGGAAAATCAAACTTTCTTCTGCTGACCAGATCTGAAAAGGATGTAGGAAGACAGAGAGCTGTAAGTGAGTAATGTAAAGTATACTTGTGTATCTTTTATGAGTGAGAAGATCTGCCTAGCTAAAGCACATTCAGTGCTTCCTCTTAGTATTAAATTTTTCTGCAGGTAAAACACACAGGTAAATCCCTAGTGGCTTCTGGCCATGATGAAGTCTTAAAGAACTAAATCTCCAGTAAATACATAATGAGTTATATAGGCCTAATAATAAAAATAGTATGTAGTATGCCCAAGGACTTGCCTGTGGAAGTAAGTGTTTACACAGTTCAGGTACAAACGGTGAGAATACCAATGTGAAAGTTCACTGAGGGAAAACTAATTTTGTCTTGGGTGTCACAGCACATCAGTTCCTGCCACCAGGAATTTTGCTGGGGGAGGTGGTTTCTCTCTGCAGCCTGCCTCCGAAGCTGGACTTTCAAGCATTTTCTGTCAAACCAAGTAGAGCAGAGATCCAGGGAGAAAAGACAGCCTGAAGGAGGAACCACTTATCAGCTGTCCCTTCTGCTGTGGGCTTGCTCGTGGTCGCACAGGGCCAATGGACAGGGTGATTTTTGTCAGGTGCACAGTGCTCTCTATAAAATTCTGGCAAGGAGTACTGAAAATAAATACACTAAGTATTTTAAGGTGCTGAGCTATTCCGGGAATAAAGGCCCATGCTGAGAACATGAAGTAGGTGGTGACTGTCTCTTTCCTTAAAACAGCAACCTCTCCTCTTTCCTCTTAGGCAACAGCAGTGCCGCAGGAGAACAACTGAGAAGCACCAGCACGTGTTTGCATAAGACCTGCTGAATGTTTAACCAGGGACAGAAGACTTGCATGGCTAAGGCTGACAGCCAGCTATATTTCTATACCTTGTACATAGAAGTACACTAGGGCAGCTTCCAGGCCACCCGCAGTTCCCCCGAGCGAATGCCGATTATGGGACACTAAGCTAACTAGTGCCATAAACTACTTCAGAGGTTAGATGCCTTTTCTTGGGCTTCTGTCAGAATTAAGTAGTTTGTTTTCTGATTCTAGCCTCCTTTTAATTCCACTTCTGATACCACACTGAGAATATCAGAAATCTGATCGTCTCATCATCTGACACTACTTAATAGGCCTATGTGTATGTATGCTCTCAATGTAATTAATAACTATATAAACTTCTAAGCTTCCAGTCATTTGTACCTATGGGTAGTACACTAGATACAACTAACAGCAGCTCCTTTTTTTTTTTTTTTTTAAATTCTTTTAGGTTTTAATGCTCTAGGCCATTTTGATAGTTTTGTGCATTTTTTACTTTTTATTTTTTACAATTTCATTTGTCAGATCTTGTTTTAAATAGGAGCAGCAAAACGCTTCAGGCACAATGATTTTCAAAACTGATTGGGCAGAGATTTGGGTTTTTAATAAGACTAATCATACTTAATTCAGCTAATGTCCAGTTTCCAAAGTATTCTGTATAGCTACTGAAGAAGGTAACTGAAATAAAACTGGATTTGTGCACAAATTTCAAAGTTTTCGGCCTTTTTCTCCTGGTAACTAAAATATTCATCACACTTTACCAAAATCCACATTCCTCATGAACATCTAAGTCTTTTCCAAGCAATACACTATTAGAAAAGCCTTTAAAAAGTTGAAAGTATTTCAAACATGCGAAGAATCCTGATCCCAATTAAGTCGGTGGGAGTTCTGCCATTGAGTTCACTGATGCTTAGTTTTATCCTCCAGATTTAGTTTCAACCATCCTGAAAAAAGTTAACCCCAATTAAACATACCAAAATCAGCAAAGCTGTCTGCACTGAGGATATCCCATTCATTTAATGCAGCTAATACATAAGAAGTAGAGAATGTGTAGCGAGCGTGCTAGTCTCCTAGGTGACTGCTGGTTACTCAGGCAGCAGTTTAAGTTTTAACAATATCCTTTTTAGATGAGTCTCATATTTCCCTCCATATTGACAAGCCCAGGAAATACTTATAAGACTCTGTTTCCACAGAGGCTGTGTCAAATTTTCAAAAAGTGTTTGAGCAGTGTAACAGTTTTTAAACGAAGCTATGCCCTTAGGCTGCAATTACTCCTTGAGGCCCAGTGGGAAAGCAGTAGGTGCTTTGCAATAGTTTTGTGTTTTTTTTTTTTTTTTTTTTTTGAGGGGGTGGGGAGGCAGAAGAAAGGGGGCATGGAAGGAGAAGAAAAAAAAAGAAAAGATAAAGCAGGCCTAAAGGCAAAAGAACAGGGGTAAGCATCAGCAGTAAGTGGGAACTGTCTGCATGAGGTGGACCTGGAGGCTGTGCCAAAGAGGGGTCAAGGGAACGTGCAGCCCAAAACTGGAAGAAACATTAGGAGGAATGACACCGCAGGCGTAAAGAATCCCCTGTGCTTTTCCTGGGCTCCAGCGTATTCCAGAGCTTAGCTTCGTTCTCATTCACTATGAACCTATTCCTGAAAGATCTTGTCAAGCCAGATGTTGGGCTTGAGCATCTTAATTTGGCACGGCTCAAGTTGTGAGAGTGTCACAGCACCAGAGATGAGCTGAGGCCAGCAGTCCAGCCACCCTGCTCATGCAAGGTCACCTAGCGCAGGTAGCTCAGGACTATGTCCAGTTGGGTTTTGAGTATATCCAAGGATGGAGGCACCACAGCCTCTCTGGGCAAACTCTTCCAAGTGTTTGACCACCCTCGCTGTAAAAAAGCCTTGTGTTTAGACAAAATGTCTTGTACCTGCATTTGCATCCACTGCTTCTTTTCCTCCTCCCCCTTCTCACAGGACATGAGCAGTTTCACTTAACTAACTCCAAATATAGCATATTCATCATGCTTTTGCTTACTAGGTAAAATTAAAGGACAAACCCAACAGCCTGTAGATCACAGGTTCAGTCAGGTCAGGGGAACTGGAAAGATCAGAGAGACAGCCAAAGATCACAGCAGCGATGACAGCAGCCAGCTGTACCGAGATCCATTGATACAGAAACTTATGCAGTACTCCAGCTAGCCACACACATGCTGAGCAAGTGAGGGAGAGGAAATATAAGCAGAAAAGACAACAACTATCTACCCAAGTTGTCCCAAACACTGTTTAGCCACAGTAAACATGGTATCAAACATTGCATAGAATAATACAGGAATTTCAGTGTTTCACAACAAGGTACTTACCAGGTACTTATGGCTGCCATACCAGAAACATAAGGGGGTAGCCTGTCCAACATAAAGGGCACTAATACAGGAAACCTCAAGAGAAACGATTACCTGGGTCCAGAATCCTTAGAACGCATACCACAGCTGCCACCTTTGCTACTTCCTAAGCACTAGCTAAGCTTCTTGTGCTCTACATGGCACAAGAATAAAGCTAATACCTACCGAAAGCAATATTTAATCAATAAATATCAAGCAATATAATGAGAAATAGAGTCACCTTTTCACTTACGCAAATATGTTCACATAACCTGTGCTGGCTTAAAACATAGAAACCAGTAACAACAAAATAGTATTTGCACATTATTATGGCTGAACAGCCAAGGTATTAAACCTTCTAGCATATGAAAGTACTTGAGCTTTGGAGTAGTGCTAACTGGCCATTTGATGAGGTAGCAATATGCTGTAGGCTGACAATTAGCTTTCATTGGGCAATGAACAGATGTTTAGTGTTTCATATGCTTTCATCTGGGAAGCTGCTATTGAGCAGTGTCACTGTAAACTGAAGAGAGTTTAACATTTACCTGGGTTACAGCTAAGAGCATTAAGTGGTAAGAGATACTGCCCTAAACCATTAATACTACTAAATCATTCAGGCTGGTAACAGCAGGAGAAACTCAGTCTAACTATGGTTTGGTGCGTTAACTAAGATTTCAGTGAAGGAGCTTCAACAGAAAGACACAGGGAGGCAAAGCGATGCCAGGAGTGGAGTGAAGTGCAATATTTACATGAATGCAGCAAATTGCAAGGGTTTCCTGGTTTTGTTGTTGTTTTGGAGAATCATTATTAGAAATTTTGCAAGAGAAGTTGTTTATCAAGCACATGTTTTACTTGGGAAGGCTCTGTAGCAAAGCGTGCCTGGGAAAGCATATGCCATATACAAGGGAAAAGCTGACAACAGGGACTCTTCCAGGAATGGAAATGCTATCCCTGTCTGTGTGGTTGTGGCTAATGAGGACTAGATTCACAGAAACTCAGGACATGTGTTCTGGGGGTTTCCATCTGTGTATAACCAGCAAGTGAGCAGCTCTTTTTCTTCCCATGGTGAGGTGTGGGAGCTCTGAAGCCTCTAACAGGAATTGTTGCTGGGAGAGGGGTCCCTTGCTGCATAAACACAGTTTCTTAATGTTCTTGTGGATAATTGAGCATAGAGTTACTTTCTGTCTGACTACAAAATCTTAGCATACACAAATCAGTTCAATTTGTTAATGAAGCCTGGGTGACACTTAGTTAAGTCTCTTGATGTTTGAGCATTATTCATCTTCTTCCATTGTTGATGTGTAGAGGAACACAGCAGAATCAAAATCCATCCTCTATGTAATCCTGCTTCCATTACAAAGGTTTTTCCCTAAACCACAAAGATACAAGATGTACTATTCACTAGCTAATCCTTATCGTTATTTTTTTACACTCCTCTCATGGCCAAGAGAAAGCTGTGTTGCAAGAATATAGCCTTCCCAAGGTTAAAAGAGGTGACCTGCCTACAGTGACTTTGTTTGCAGAGACAAGCAGAACAACGTGACTTTTCAACATACTATATATTCTGCTCCTGCTGGTTTAGCTCATGAAAGACTTTGCTGTCCTTAAATATCAGAGAGTCTTATGTTCCAGGCATGGACAGTAGCTCCAGCCTCTCTGGCTGGTAAAGGAAGCAAAACCACCATGGACTAATTGTGCAGGCCTTCAAGACTCATTCTGACCCTTGTAGCTCATATGAAGCTTTATTCAATAATTAGATCTCAAATCTTTGAATCCTGTGGGTAGTTTACACTACATTATATTTCTTCAGGGATGAATGACCCCCAAAACAGGGACAGACAAACTCTTCTAACCTAATTGATCATTCCTGCATGCTACACAAGAAATCTTTGGGGTTTTTTTAACAAATAATGAAACACCTTATGTCTTTTCCAGACCTGTTTCATCTTTGCTTTTACTCTCCAATTCACTAAAAACCTTTGGTACAGATAGATGAGCGCATTACTTTCTCTTAAAGCCTAACTTCTTGACATCTGAGGTGTGCCTCCTTCGTGTCTCATTGTAGGTTCAGAGGAACATATAATGTCAAAATCAACTCCATTTCCACTTCATTTCCCTGTAGAAAAAAAAATCCTTTTCTGAACCACAAAGATAAAGTGTATATGCTGTTCACTGGCTCATGCTTTGGTTTATTTTTCATGCCCATCCTGCTCTTGGTTTTACATTCTTTCAGGGTGCTGTGCTCTCCCAGGTTTAGTTTAGCTAGCTGGCTGACCTATGGCCAACAGTAGCGAAGAACATTTTGAAACATGATGATTAAATGTGAATTAATGTATTTCTTAGGGGATGAAACTTCATTAGCCTGCTTCCTTAATTCATAATAATTAGAGAAACGACATAAGAGTTGGCATAAGAGTTGTGTGGCACAAGCTACTCTGATCTGGCCAGTGTCCCTGAGATCCACACAAATCACAAAGCTACCATGAGCAAAACATGTTCCCTGACCAAAAAGCAAAACTTCTGCTCCAAGAGACAGCTGCATCCTGTTCTCTGCTCCCATTCACTATTCAGATTCAGACCCTCAGTATCTCTGGTTTTTAATATTTGTTTGTTTTTTAAACCACACAGTGAATGCAAAGTGTTTGATTTTCTTTGTAAGTCACTGTCTCAGGAAGCTCTGAGAGCAGCAGCCAGAAAAATGAACCTTCTCTTCTCTCCCCAGCTGAAAAAGATGCCCCTGCAACACATCATCTGTCTGCAATCAGCACTCTGATCAAATAAGCATGCTGAAAAATGTTTCTTCAGTTGTTTCTGTCTGCAGGCGGGCACAAAGCTTTGCCCTTAAGAGAATTGCAAAACAGCTGTGTGAGTGCTTGGCGCTGGGTGCAGAGACCTCCCATCGATCACACACTTAGAGGATGGCCCTGAAAGTGCATGTCCTAAACGTAAGAGCAGGCAAGCCTGAGGAGCAGGAATAGCTCTGGAGATGAGAGAACTACTCTGTAAATGCTGAGGGTCTGTTGCTACTGCAAAGACCACGTACATTTGAGGTCTGGTTACATACAGTTATAGAAGCCCTGGTTTGAACCTTACACTGAAATATTGAAAAACCTGCTGGGGGGCACTCGGACCTGTGACATATAGTTATTCCTTTGTCGTAACTAGGGCTCTGAATGGGCCTGGGATTGCTGGTATGAGAATATTTACCGAGCATATTCATAGGGAAGAAAACAGCATTTGTAAAAGCTTGCTTCAAAGGAAATGTGCAAAATAGCCCTGTTTAAACTCAGAGGCTGGAGGAAGCCTTATCACCTTTTTGGGCTAGACCTTTATCCAACATAAGTTGGAATAGCAATGCTGTCATCAACCAGCTTACAATGTTTTACATTGGTTGAAACAGTGGTTCTCATTTTAAGCCTTTACTGGGACTGAGTGCTTAATTCTGGTTAAATTTATTACCTGAGACTTCAAACTGTGGCCTTCCCTGAGCATGGTTACTTATGAGTGAAAAGGTAGTCCCCCACTGCTTGAGAAAAGCTTTAACATCCCGTGTTTCATGTTGGCCAGGAGTATACAGAATTAGAGTCTCCGGACAAAAGGCAAGTATGAGAGGAAAAGCCTCTTCCCACGTCATTGCATCAGTTAAAACAAATAGCACACCTCTCAGCTTTTGCACTTCACTTCATTGCTTCATTGCAACATAAACTCAGATTAAGGAGGTCCTTTCATTTGTAGTACCTACTTTGGGGTTCTGGTATCTTGGAAAAATAAAACCCTTGGGTTAAGGTTTATGGAATTCTGGCCCCTGCTCTGTTGGCACAAAGCACTTGAAAAAATGGCTTAAGACATCTGCAGACTCCCCAAACTTAGAATTTTTATTAACACAGTGGTTAGGGCATTTTGCAGAGCAGTGCAATATTCCAATTGTAAACTTTCTTAAACCAGGCAGGAAAAGTACTCAAGGTTCTCAATGAAAATGAAATGCATAAGGTACAAGAATGTAAATTATTGTTGCCTCCTTACATGCAACGTGAAATCACTAGTGCCATTCCTCCATGGATTGTGGAAGTACGTTATAGGTATCAGAGAGTTAGACTCTGATACACCAAATTAGCTAAATTATGCCTAAGTAACTTGTATAGCCTCAACTGCTGCAGCATCTGAGCTCCTAAAAATATTTACTCCTACTGTATCAAGCCTGTGGCAGGTCAGTAATATTAAGTTCTTTAATAATAAGGGAATTGAGGCACAGTGAAATTGGTGACCTTCTGTCAGACAGGGCAGATAGCTCTACAAAAGTGTTGCAAATGCCATGCTAGTTTCCAATCCATTTAGCTAGTCTGTATTTCTGTTGCTGCCTAAAAAATATCATCTTCCATGGAGAGCTACAATATAAGGAGAGCAAATGTTCTTATAGAGCATCTATAATTCAGTTACCTTGCATTTCTATTGTAAGACTAAAATGTTGAACTAAGACCTAGAAATATCAAATGCTCCTTTACAGGGAAAGCCCACTCCCAAAGGAAATAACACTAGATATTTTGTAGTAGTCTTTCACTCTGAAGTCACAATCATAACATTCAATAAAAGCATCTTTCATAATCAAAAAGTCCCAAACATTTGTGCAGGTCTTTTCCACAGAGCTGAAAATGATTCAAAACAAATGGAAAATTCTTTCCATAGACTCATACTAAAATAAAGGTGGGGTTTTGGAAACCAGTTAGTTCTAAACAAAACAAGACCCAAATATTGACTTGACTTTGGAATTCCCTTATTTGCACCTGCAGAGCAGCTCGTAAGAGGAGTAATGAGTAAATGAGTGAATGACGGAGTCACTGCAACATTAAATGCTTACCTTAATTATAAGCCATTTCTTTGAAACAGTTGCTTCTCTCTATTATTGGAATAGCTGTAGCGGATATCTCACTATCACTTGAGAAAAACGAAGTGATCACCAATGACTGCATGTTCACAGCACCACTAGCTTGGACTTGCAACCCCTGTTGAGAGCCAGCTATACCGTATGACAGAGATATTCCAAAGCTCAGGCTTTGCCACGGGCTGCAGGCTCCCTGGGATTAACTGTGTGAAGACATTTGTACAGCTCAGTGAGGAACACTCAGGACCAAGACTCACCAGTGATTTAAAATGGACAGGCCAAGCAGTTGCTACTTCCAGCTATCTGCCCATCTATTTTCCAAAGGCTGGAGCCTCATAGCAGGCTGAAGCTGCTTCTGAGCCACCACAATCTGCAACTTTGCATATTAAGACACACTGAAATTAGTGCCAGATTTGTTACATGCAGAGCAGTAAATCACCAGAGTTCATGAGGAGCTACACATACTTTTGGCTGTCCTTGGTGCAAGGAGGAAAGGAAAGTGTGGTGGTCAGGTCACATTCAATAACCAGTGAAGCAGCAACCACTTCAACTGTCAGCTACCTCCTTCAGATTTAGGATGGGAAGAAACAAAACATTTTGGTGTTGTACCAGGTCTACTCACTGACATGACAACTTGGAACTACTAGCGGTTGCTTTAACCCTCTACACAGATGCTCTAACCTTGTTGTTGAAGAAATACAGTGTCCTGAAGCAGCTTCAGCTTGCTCTTTCTCATGGTACTAATGAAAAACAGCAGCACATTAAGTTAGCACACAGATACATTTACATCCTACCCCAGGTTCTGGGTTCATGGAAGTGATCCCATGTTCAAATAAATAGAATTTAAATAGCCATGCATGAGGAACCATGCAGCAAAGAAAGAAAGATGATGACATTGGGCAGTAATCATGAGGTTCTAAGATAAGACTTGCCTACACAAACCAGATCTTAAATTAATTTTTTACAGAAGTCTTCAATCGACTCACAGTCTTTGCTTCCTGAGATCACATAAGATGTCCCCATGTAAGATTTGCTTGAGGACTCTGGGGAAAACGTTCCCTTAGAAAAGATCTGGAATTATTGATTGTTGAAAGGGCAATGACCTAGCAGTTAAAAGCAGTGCTGATTTTTCAATGTTATTGCTACCCATGTTATTGTGATGCAAATAGCTTATACCAAACATTAAGAGTGCTGAGAAGAGATTTATTTTTGTTTAGTAAGTACATGAAGTTCCTATTAGGGGCCAAAGTACATGGCCTTGTCTACAAGGGTGGGGACATCATGGGTTATAGGAGCCAGTATCGCCATCTCATTTGAATGAATCATGGGTATATGTGGACTTGTTCTTTTTTGCTGATTGATAGAGATCTGCTGCAACACACTCACTGGACCACTATTCTGGGGTACACACTGGGCTCTTAAATGCTTTTGGGATGCTGCAGCTCTGTTGGCATTTCTTCTAAGCACAGATTCTTTACGAGCTACCTGTGTGTTGACACAGGACCTCCCAGGCCAGCTGCCTTCTCTGGTTCCTTCTCAGGTAACTTCTCAGGTTCCTTCTCAGGTAACTTCTCAGGTTACCACTGGCTCTTCCAGATTTGTCAGTAGTTTCCATGCACTCATCCTTTGGCACTGCATTTCCAGATGAGGCATAAGGAAGGTAACTGACTTACAGATGATCATGATGGGGGGTCTTCGCGATAGGGTGGGCCTTGTATCTCATTTCTATAATTCATAAATCAGTAAGAATAATGCCCCCAGAGACCTATACAAAATAAAATATTACTTCTTCCCACAAGTGTCATTAGACCATGTACAATTAGGAAAGATGGACAAGTTTCAGGCACAGACAACCCTTTCCTGCATGGACAATAAGCACATATGATTTCATCTCAGAAGAAATTTATGGCTAAAATGGCAATCAGCTGGTTTACAGGAAGGTTCCTGATGGAGTTGGGATTCTTTTATAGAAGGGTAATATCAGCCCCCCCACCAAAAAAAGAAAAAAAAGGCAATAAAATGTAATTTGCAAAATAAGACAATGGCTAAGTTCAGAAAAGCTTTTCAGACAAGTGCTTTTGTAATAAATCTTGAGTTTTACGACTGGCTCCCACGGAAGTAGAACTGGATTCAGTGGTGTTGATCTCTATCCTACTGATGTAACGGTGAGTTTGTGCGGTTGTGGGGTTGGGAAGGGCAGCACCAACACAGTAATGTTCTTTATACCTGTTAGGTCCCCTTCAGCAGACGCAGCTATCATTTATAAATTCCTGTGGACTCTCCTGGGTTGAACAGGAGACAGATTGTTCTTCCAAGAGGTGCATAGCGCCAGAAGTGCCTCGGCTAACTGGGATCTGAGACTCCGTGATAGTTTTTGTCATGCTCTGACATCAAACCCCTTGTTTTCTTTACTTTCCAAATACTTTTCATTACAGGGCACAATGTTAGTTCATCTCATAGGAATTTGTTTACTGTTTTCCACTATTTCAAGCCTCTTTCCTGGTTAGCTTTCAACTCGTAAATTACCTTTTTCCACACAGACACATTTTTTCCCCTGCAGTTCCGATCAGATACTTTCTTCTTTCCACTTTTTTCCCTACTCTGGTAAGTAGTATTACTACTCACTGAAGAACATTGGTTGGTCTGCAGCTGTATTTTTCAGTGTGGATTAAGGTTTTCTCAAGTTAAGAGGGTGTCTTCTTTTCTGGATGCTGACTAGTAATATCTCACTGGAGCAAAAGCAGTGAAAATAAGCCAGGCATTTTAAAGCGCAGTCTTGATGTGGTTTGTGCCTTATTTTTCACTAGCTTGGGACTGTGGGAATATAGTATTAGCTCGCAATCTATTTTTAGTTCCTCCTTTTTTCCTCTTTCCATCTTGTTTTCTCTCCTTTTTCCTCCTGACTTTCTATCCTACTTTCTTCCCCCGCCTCTCCCATCTTATTGTATGCATCATGGGCTACAGCCAGGATAGGGAATTTGATTACGTGGAGAAGCTCTGACAAAGCAAAGTGGATGGTTTAAATGGATAGGCAAAGCAACACATCTAGTGTGGAAGATGTATAGATTTTTCTTCCACTCTTCTACCATATTCTTTTCAAACATCTTCAAACTGTATCTTATTTCAGGGCTTGAACCTGCTAAATAAATGTACCAAATTGACAGGATTCTCTGTCTTGCCTCTCTCCCTTCTAGTTCGTGGTGGTTATATCAAGGCTAACAAGCCTCTGCGCATTAGAGGTATCTGTTTCCTTAGAGACCTCATATTTGCTAGCGTTAAGGCTTCCTGCTTTAAGTCACATAGATAGGATGCTGCAGTTATAATTGGGGCATTGAAGGAGGAGGATATTGAAATAACAAAGAAATTGTTGTTTCAGAATGAAGAGTCACCATAACCCGCAAGACCTTTTCTTGGGAGTCCTTTTAATGCTTAAGACTAAGCTCTCAAAGGTCGTATATGGTTAAGGGAAGCAAGAAGAGAGAATTCAAGAGCCAGATCTGCTGTCTGTGCAAACAAAATGCTCAGTACCTTCTGGTGGAGCACTGGTAGACATCTTCATTGCTGTGCCATGTTGATGATGTCACACTAGTGTGACCATGATGGAGTAGGGAAGTGGAACCATGCCCCACATTACCAGAACAGCTCAAGGTTAAATGTTAACATAAACCCTAGCAGCCAACAGGAAAGGCTCTGCTGGTACGTTGCACAGTAGCAGCTGGAAGACAGTTTTATTACTTCTGGCTCTTACTCTAAGCCTGGCTTGTTTAAGATCCGAGTGCTTCTCCTTTAGCAGTAAAATATTTTAAATCATAATACAGTTTAAAATAGATCACATATTATGTCACACCATAATATACCATGTCCACTTTCACGTGGGAAGACCAAAACTTAAAAACTGTTTCATAATATGCAAATGCTTCAGATTTATTTAACATTTTATACTTTCCTTGGCTGTACTAACTTTCTACTTTCTAAATATAATCTACTTTCTAAGCATAACATACTTATTATATATATATAATAAATAATTATATATATATAAAAATAAAAAAATAAAAAAAATATATATAATTATATAATTATATATAATCTACTCAGCTAAACAGAATTTCCACAGGAAAGCAAACTGGGAGGGTCTGGGGGGTAATTTTTTCATGTTCTAAGATTGTAAACTGAATAGTGCAACCCAAATGGATAAGGAATATTCTTTGCCAAAGGTTTTTTAAATAAAAATAATTACAATGAGAGATGTGCCAATTTATGACAGGTTGTTATATGCAACCAACTGTATCTACGTGTATATAACCAACCAACTCTAAACAACTGTATCTATATCTGTGTGTACGGATTGTATATATGCCTGTTTATAAACAAGGAAGTAGGAATTACTTATTCAAGAACTAAATTTAAATAGCAATTCCTTCCTGGCTGCTTTCATAGGATGCACAGAAATGTGACCAGAGCTAGAGCAGGTGTCCTGCATGGCTTCTGCTGGAATGGAGTTAGAACTGCCCGGTGCTGCAAACCCTGCATTGTTATGAGCAGACAGCCTGGGGGTTTAACCTACGCTGTACGTCAGAGCTTCATACAGTCATCTTCCTAAGGGACAGCCAAGACAGAGGGTGGAATGAAAACTGTGATGTTCTGGAAGGAGAAGATTCATTGTAGTCTGATGCCATGGTGGGCACAGACAAAACAGACAATGCAAAGCTAATTCAAGGCAGTAGGTGTCTCAAAAGGGAAAATACTCCTCTCTTCAGTGGCAGAAGGACTGGAGAACAGTTTGTGTACTTTTCTCTTGGATCCAACTGGAGGTCTCCAGTTCTCATCAGCACGTAAGGATAAAGACTGCTTGCTGTACTTTAAACTTGTGTGCTGTAGTCGAGGTGACATGTTTGACTTAAATCAACCCATCAGTTGCTTCTCCTTCTGCAACTTTAATGTCTGGTTTCTTAGTAAGTCTCTTATTCTTTCAGATTTACTGTCTCGCACTCAGAATAATTAAGCTACACTCTGATAAATGGCTGGGGTTTTTACATTTTGTACAGCAATGCGTTCATTTGATTTACACCGACCTTCATTTCCTTGGGCTGCTGTTTATTTAAATAAAGTTCTGTATCTTTACTTAAACATGAAATGCATTAATCAGTGATATGATGGCTTAAGTTCTGCTTTATTACACTTAGGTGGAGCTGGTGACAGCACGTGGTTATATTGATCTGAGATCAAATCAAGGTTCAGTTCTGACCTTCGATATGCTCACATAGGGTTTCTGCTGATTACAATGACAGCCAAGCATATGCAGCCAAGGCTCAGCATTTGGCCTTCGATCAGAATATGTATTAGCTTTTGGTTTTCTCTAGATGTAGAGGATATGCCAAAAACATTGTCCATTTTAAACTTGTTTTTCTTTTCTTTTGCTTGTCTGAAGTGAGGTGTCTGTTCCCGTCATCTGACCCCAAGTGAAAGTCATGAAGCTAACTTCTAACTTTGCCAACTGTAGTTCTCCAAACTTGCCAGTACTTTTGCATCAATGATGAGGACAGGTCACATCGACCTGTTGACACAAAGATATGCCTTTGCAGTGCAGCCCAGGGATGACACAGGTGACCCTGCCTGTCTGTTTCACAAGCAGAAGTATTATGTCAGTTCTAATCGGAAATTCCCTCTAGCCAGGCACCTTGCGAAAAATGGGGTTTTAGCTGTTTAGACGGTAACTAGCTATGTTTATACAGGAACTGTTAAACTAATTTAGCAATAACATATTTAAAACTACCATCTTGCACAATGAGAAAAAGCTGAAAACAGCCAAAAGTAATGTTAATTTGAATGGCCTCAATGGAACTGGCCAAATATTTTTGGCACTCATGTTAGCGTCATTCCAACAGAGTGCACAAAAAGTTGAAGGTGAGACAGAGTTTTCTCATTCTGGTTCCAGTCAAAGTCACAGCAAGAAGTTTCCTGCACCAGGAGCTTACAGTGTCTGAAGATAAAAATAGGAAAAGTTTTTGGGGAAAGGAAGTATTACTACACAGTTTCTGAGACAAAAACCTTAGGCAAAGAAAGAAGAATGATTTACTCAAAGCTACCAGAGGTTGTGGTGTTCTGAGGAACTGCGCTCACTGCTCCTGGACGAGGCACCGGAGTATTTTTCCACTCCATTTTGCTCTTTGGGGTAATATTTAACATTGTGCATGGCAGAGTATAAATACACATAATAATAACAAATCAAAGTAGTTCAGATCAGCTGGTGGTTTATGTCTACACATAGTGTGTCTATGTCTCCAATAATGCAGGTGAAAAAAGCTGTCCAGAAGGATAACCTGGATCAAACTTTTAGGTAGTTCTAGAAGTAGAACTAGGACAGACATGAGTATGATGGGGTCAGATGACGGGAACAGACACCTCACTTTAGACAAGCAAAAGAAAAGAAAAGAGGGGAATGAATTTTACTGGCAAAAAGAGACTATAAGGGTTTAGATGAAGTTCTAAGACAGCCTTGCTCACATGACCACAGCCACTGCTGGGGTGAAAGCACCACAGAATAGGTCTATTTAAAATACTCTAATGCTTGTGACAGAGCCCACATTATGCTGATAAAACAGGTATGCATTTCTGAAGCCATTTTGTGCAGTTTACTATGAATTTTTAAGGCTCTTGTACTGAATTTGTCAGTGTGCTTCTGATGTTGGAATAGTCCTTTCCTGCAGCAACCTGGGAGTCAACTTTTGGAATAGGCTGAATTTCAAAAAACCTTAGGGAAAACTGAATTTAAAAGAATGTTGATGCCCATGCACACATCTAAATATTTAGATATGTATGTACAAGACTTAGATGCATATAAAGTAGAAAGAAAGGATTGTAAGGCAATATTTGTTTAAGGAGGTAGGGCTGGAAGAGGATTCCTTTTATATACAGGGCAAGAATTTCCTTTCTGAATTCTTAAGTTTTCTGGGGTTGCTTTTTTTTTTTTCCTAGTCTTAGGGCACTTCATGTACACAGGCCCTACCAAAGTGATGGCTGCATAGCTTCAGGAAAAGTTCTCATTTTATTTTGGCAGGATAATTTTCTTGATTTTCCTCTGAAGGCATTTAAAATAGTTCTCCTTTAGAAGATTTGCTGGTTTGAGTTTACGTAAGAAAAAGTTTAAAAGTGGAAGACAAAATTGCTATTTAAATCTATTCCTTCTACTCAAAGTTCTCTTCTTCTACCATTGTGCTCCCAAAATTTTGTCCATAAGATACCCGCAAATGGTCATTGATTTTTTTCAAGAGTGAAATCAATAATTGGAGAAATGTAGTCTTTAAGGTAATGATAAAAGGCTGATGGAAAAATATAAAATAGCAGTTTCAAAGGAAAGCTTGACGGTAAGGTTGCAAAGAAAGAGATCCATAGACATGCTGACTGTTGAGAGGCTGAGAACACAAGCAGCTTTACTGAAGTCATGGGAGAAAACACCTCCTTTATTTGGATAGACTGTGTGAAAAGCTGACGTAAGGATCCTCTGCCTGATTGACACAGTCTTCTTCTCTCAAATGTGTTTTGAAGTTTAAAAGAAGGTGAAGAGCAAGAAAGCCTGTTCTGTGTCAAGTAATGGAGGAATACCTGAACAGGTGAAAATCCTTGAGACAAAGGTGACTCTCTTTCAGAGTTACAGTTTAGGAGTGTGGCAAAAGTATTGGGCACCCAGAGAACAAAATTTTACACAAAATTTTGTCAAAATGCTGGATAGGAAATGTGCATTTATGAATAGCTTGCTATTGTCTTTTTGCTGCTTTTCTCCTCTTTTTACGGTCTTTCTCTGTTTTTAAAAATAATCATCTTGATATTTCTGTTGATTCAATTATTTCACATTTGTTTGACATGTCAGAATATTCTGAAACAGTAAATTACATAAACCTTTCTTGTACCAGAGAGACAACTCGAATGCTAATGTAGAAGCAGACACCTTATTCCAGGTATATCCTTATGCTGTAGAATAATAGGGTTAATTCTCTCTCACTTGCTGTATGAGCATTCAAAAAGTCCACCTCTGAAATGGAAACTCTTCTAAGTACCTTGGGTCACGCAGGTACCAAGTTGTTTCCATGTATTTGAAAGACAAAGTCCAGCATGTTTGTCTTGCAATACTCAGCTGAGTGTTTTAAAAGGGGAAATTTAAAAATGAAAGCTCAAAATATTAGAAAAAGGTAAAAGTGGCAGCTGTTTTATGGAAACTTTGCAGAATTTCTTTCAGTAGACAATTGTGTGTAAATACTGCTTAAAAACATTGAAACAACTTTTTGTTAAAAGATGTGAAACCAACAATACATGCCTACTTCTTCAGTTTTTAACTCATGCCTTGAAAAGGCAAAGTTTCCAGTGACATGTACAGAAAACAAGGTCTCATTACTTAACAAGGTCTATTTCTTCAACTTCTCTTTTTTTCTACCACAGATATTTTAAACATAAGAACAGCCAGCATTTTTAACTTTGTCCTTCTTTCATTGAACTGATGTGGAAGGAAACAAAACACCTGACAGAAGCTAACAACCTCTTGTCAGATGACATGCTGATGAGGATGGTAGAAATATCTACCCTGAGTTCAGGGGTCAGAGTTGGACTCTGCAGCAATAAGCACAAGGAAAGAACTGAAAAAAGAATTATTTTCCTTTCTTGCCTGGCTTTCTGAAACTCAGTACTCTTTCAACAAAAGGCCCTTTAGATTTGCAGATATTTGGGATTGAAGAAGAGGTGTTCGATTTCACTGTCGGCTCCTTCCAGCCAAAGCTTTCACCATTCAGCAAGCTTTCACCAGCACGCAGAAGAAGGGTTGTCAATCAACAGTTAAATACTGACATGAATAGTGCCTTTGTAAATATTTCTGTTGTGCCTTTGAAAGCACACAAGCCAAAACAAAAAATCTTTTGACAGTGTGTGAAAAACAAAACTAAAATGCTTCAATAGCCTTTCGCAGCTAGAAAGCTGGCCATATAAACTCTTTAAAATTGAATGCTCTTTGTCAGGTGGAGGAAAGCTTGTGTTCTGAGATTTGACCATCAGGCAGCCCAACAGTGCAGCTGTGTGCCTTAGAAAACCGTTTCTTAGCTGTGTGATTTGGTTGGTTGCATTTTTATTCACATTCATGAAGCATTTGCTGTTGTCACTGTATTAATCTTGACTGAGTTTCCCTTTCACAGGCATTAGCAAGACACTGAGCAGTTTCCAGATCTTCAGTCAGATCTGATATATTGTAAGTTCTGCCAAATAAATCCCCAAGTTGAGTGATTTCCTTACCTGGAGGAATCAGGATTTGAGTTTGTGTTGTTCCCTTTTTTAAATGCTGATTGCATTTGGTGTCACAGGCTCAGCCTGACTCTTTGGTAGCACCAGCAGAAAGCAGTAGGTAAATCAGGCTTAGATAAAGTCTTTTTCTGTGTAACATCCCAATTCAATTAAGTCAAGTACACATATCCCTGACTTCAAATGCAGGGATGACTGGAACTATTCATAGATTTAAACAGAGAAAAACAAATTGCTGAACTGCTGGCCAGCTTCTGAGATGTTTTGCTTGTTCTCCATGAGTGGCTGCACTGAGGCTGTTACTCCTGCAGTAAAGTCTTTCTGAACGTGAAGTGCAGATAGCAGTGATGGAGGCAAAGAAAGAGAAGCAGTTTTTTTAAAAGGCAGTAGGAAAAGAAGAGCCTTGCATACACAAAGAAATATTTTTCATACGTATATGTTTATAATCATCTCTATGGGATAGTCTCAATGATGTGTACTGTGGAAAACATTGCAGGTGGTGACTAACTAAAGAGCAGTGGGACAGAAGTGGAGCAGTTATCTTAAGTTGCACAATCACACTTGCAAAATTGAATATTCAGACTTGTTAGGATTAAAGGGCACATTACTAAAGCTGCCAATTTATCTGCTGTTTTTATTGTAACTTGTTTTGGATTTTAACTTCCACCAGAGATGGCAGGAGAATGTTAGTACCTCATCCAATATCTAGCAGACTCAAGAGCAGCACTACTGCTGTCAGTCTGCTCAGAGGTGGCTGGGACTCCAAATTCGCCCATGAACATTAAACCCAAGACTTTGTGTCCTAAGCCCTGTGTTCGTGGGAAAGTTGTTTTTTTTACAGTATAAACTGCTTCATGCTCATATACAAGAATTTTGGGGTGTTTTTTTAGTCATCTGGCATCTTTTGCATACCAGTTAATCCCCTTTGGAAGGACATAAGTCTATTCGAGAATTGTTGTGTTTTGAGGAAAATAATTTTCAGCAGTTACCTAAAGTTAGATCAACAGTTCCTCTTCAGACAGTCATCCTGTTGCTATGCCAGTCTGCACAGATTTACAGCTGAATTAACCTGCATCTTTTATCTGTAGGTCCTCTAACCTCTAGTAGTTCTAACTGTAACCTTCCACTTAGATTTTAAAATTCAACTAGCCCCAGTAAAATTCCAGTTTATGTACACTCGACAACATTCCCTTTATAGCAGTCATGTTGCCTACCTCCAGGTGCACTTGGTAGGAAGGTCTGCGATTCTTTGGTCACTGGGAAAAGAAAAATTCTCTGAAATGCCAAGACCTAGCAGCACTGGAAATGCAGGAGATGGATGGAACCCCAGTATCTTTGAAAAATGGTGAATGGGGAAGGCATCTAAGTAACTGCAGGTGCCAAGGAGAGATCTCTTTCCCAAACAGAAAGAGATTCTTCCAGGTAGATTCTTCTTCAGCATATCAATCTTAATTTAGAAATAGGATCTGGAAATTTAAGATACAAATGTGAATCTTTAGGTGGAGAACTAGCCTGCAGCTTCTGCTGAGGGGAATACCGCTAGCTAGAACACAGGCTGGGATAAACCTCCTTAAAATTATGAGGTATGCCCCGTGTTCTCAATTTAAAGCAGATCAGCTCAAGATTGCTTAAACAGAAGGAAACAAACATAAAATTCTGAGGCAGAAATAATTTCTAAATACTACCTGAGCTGAGACTATACGCATGTAGATAGGTGGAGGGATACACACAGAAACATCTAGCACTCAAAGGGAAACCTAAAGTGTAGGGGTTTGGCTCAAGTTCTGTGGAGCTGCGTGGGATGGAGCTGTTGTTTCTCATGGCTCTCACCTTAGCACCAGGGATCCTTCCAGCTGGTCCTTGCTAGCGTAGTAAAACCGGAGGCTTGGAATGAAGAGCAGAAAAAAGCTGGGTGGATCTTGTTATTTGTCCTGGCGTAGTATACTTATTGTAGTCATTACAAACTACCCTTGAGTGTCTGCAGCCAGTGCTTATAGCAAAATACTTTTTGTCTAGATCTTCATCTAGGAAGTGTAGTTATTTTGTCCACTGAAGTCAATGAAGTAACAGTGACCTAAATCATCTGAGCCTTAATCCTGCCTGTGGCTGGAAGCCCTGGCTCTTCCTGTTTCCCTCACATGCTTTGCAGCAGCAGAAGAAAAAGCATTAGACAGAAGTGACATTTCTGTTTTGAACCAGAGACCAATTCTTTTGTTTTGCTTTGGTGTTTTTTTCATTTGTTAGTTTATTTATGAATTAGTCAACACCTACCAAAGGTGATACTGCAGTTGAAAACCTAATAGACGGCAACTGAATATCAGAAGATCATTTGGGCTATGCATATATTGACAAGTAGAGTAACACAGTAGGAGTGGATCTGTAGAGTAAAACATTTGGTGCTGAGGACTGGGTGTTCCACCATATATTAATGTCAGTAGGTTTTACTTCAACTCATTCTGGTCTGACCTGTGAATGGAAAACTCATTAGTGGTTGGAGCACTCCAGGGGCACATCTTCTGGGTTAGTGTTATCTGCAGGTAATCCAGATAATATGCTTCAAGACCTCTCTGCAGCACGGTATGTGGGAAAAATCAGGTTTGCTTCAAAGTTGCACTCTTGGTCTCACCTAAAATGCAATGTAGAAGCATGTTTTTTCACCCTGTCCTGAAGACAGGTCATCAGTTGTACATCCTGTAATAAGTGCACAGTCTGGGTAAGATCTTGCGAGTTCTTCCCTTGTTAAAAGTCTTCCTACTGGATTAGAGGTAAACTTGCTTGCAAAAGGATTATTTCTGAGCTGAAGTGAAACATATCTGCTGTATAGCATATGACTACGGCACTGTTTACACTCTTCTGAGGCTTGCCAGAGAACAGCTGTTTCTTATTTTTCAAGTGTAGTGAAAAGGAGACGGATCCAGCAGCAAAACTCAGAAAGGGGGTGGTAACAGCTTAGAGTTTGCACTCCCTTCTTCGGGCAAGGTGTTTGACTCAACTTGAAACTGGACCTGGGCAAGCTCCCTGAGGCAATACAGACACAAATGCCAAAGTGATTTCAACAACCAAAGATCTGACCAATAAATTTTTACCTGGAGAGGAAATTACCAAGATATAAGCCTCACTGCTGAAGTTTTAAACTTCTTGAGTCATATACTTTCATTTTTGGTGTGCTCAAATGACCAATGACGCTTTATTTTTCACAAAATAATAACTCCACAGATCAGAGGACAGGCAATAAGAGATTGATTTGGAGTCATTAAAAAATTCATCAGTATGCTTATTTGACAATAATGCTTCCTGAAATAAGTCTGAAACCACTGTTAGCACCAATATCGCAGCCGGTGAGAGCACTTTCCAGAGGGTAGCCGGAGGTGGCCCTGACAGCTGCTCTGAATTGTCATGTTGCACATTCCACGGTTTAAACAGTAATTTATTTTGCAATCTCTGCATCATCAATTCTGGGGTGTTTGTCCGTAATGTTTAATGTTTAAAGAGGTCAATATTTAAAGAGATCTTTGACAGCAAATAAAACCTCTAGGTTGCTTTAAAGTTAATATGTCACACACTCTGATGGTGATATAGAACAAGAACTGTCACTGACAAAGTGTCAGTGCCTCTATTAAGACAAGAAATTATGGTGCCAAGAGAACTACCAGTGAGAAAGACTATTTAAAACTTCTGACGCAGTTTCTGAGTATCTTAGTAAAGTTCACCGGAGCTTAAAGGGAAAACTCTACTTGTTAATCTTATTCAAGACATGCAGGGGAACAAAACAGTGTGAATAGAACAAAACAGGGTATATAGGATTTGCCAACGTGAAGAAATGAACGTCCCTGCTGCTCTGCCTCCTTCTCCAAGCCAGCGTGGGAAAAAACAGGCATGTGTATTGGCAGACTGTGGGATACACTACTGCTCTCAGTAATGCCTGTAGGAGTTGCCACAATATCTTCCTGCAGGATCACTGCTTTGAAGTAGCATGGTCATGCCTGGCATTGAGGTTCCCAAAGTGATGCTGGAATAACCAAAGTAGCAAATTTGTGGGTTGTGCTGCCCATAGCAGAAGATGATGGCAATAAAAGCTGGTCCTACAGGCACTGAAAGCAGTGTACATGACTGTATAGTAATACAAGCAAAGAAGGAAAGGGCCGGTGGAATCCCTTCACACGCTGGGGACCCAAGGTTAGCAGGCTTTGCCTCTGCTAACCCTGCTGCTTCTCGATCACCCCCTCTGCCTGGCAGGGCTTTCTGCAGCAAAGGTCTGTGGCAGTGACGCTGGGAAGCACAACCCGCCCTCCCTCTCCTTCCACACACAGCTCCGAGTGAGAGGAGGACTGCTGCCTTAAACAGCAGACAGACAAAAGACCTCTGAGCAAAATCTGTAATTGTTAGAATCTCAAAGATCCTTTTGCTCCTGTTAACTTAAACTTTTAGAAACAGGGTTATTTGATCAGTGAGAGGACTTCTGACTTTATACCATACATTAGAGAGATATATTATATTTTCATCTGACTTGGGTAAACTCACACCTGTAAGCACAGGGAAAATTATTCCACTGAGCTGGAAAAGCACCCCTTGAATCTAAAATTACTTTGGTTGAAGCATCAGGTTAAGCATCATAATGCAGTATATTTGTTGTGAAAACACAAATTAAATAATTAAATAAACATTCTTATATTTTTACTTTTTCTAATTTTTTTAGGAGCTGTGACCATTTGTTTCCACATACTCTAAGCAGTTCTGATATTTCTGGGAGAGGGGAAGGTGTTAAAATTCTTGTCTCTTAACAAGGAAGTTTGGTGTTTCAAGCTGGGAAGATAGCTCACTTCCTGAAAATCACATCTGATAATATCTTTCCTTTACAAGAAATATTTTTTGTGTAAAGGGAGCACAAAATGCAGTGTAATACTTCTAAATACCACTTTTAAAGAAACGGGGGGTGTGGTCTATTTCCCTAACCTGAGCCTTGCGAGTTAGATCCTCCATAGTCCCAAAAGGCATGAATAGTTTCTTGTAAGTAGAAAAGAGAAACAGAAACAAGACTTATAAAACCTTCTGAACACTCAGGGTTCTGCTCTCTCACTCTCTGCTCTCTCTCTCTGTCTCCAGACCTAAAAATGCTGTGAAGTCGAGGCAAACTGCCAGGAGTTTCACACCCAGTGCTGAACTGGCATAGAGTCAAAGGTTGCTAGTTGCATTTGGATGCCAAAACATTAGCATGGCTCTCACTACTGGCTCACTACTCACTACACATCCTTTTTCAAAGCTAGATACTTTGCAATTTTTGCCTCTTCTATGAGCTTTCATTGCTTGCTTTTCCAAGTTTTCCTTCAGCACGAGTGTTGCTGCTGGTAAGAAAGCATCTTGCATATTAAAAGTTTCCTCTTCAGTGGTAGCTATTGATGGAGGTCCCTCTTCTGCAATGGGAAGCACATGCATCAAGTGTTGCATACCCTGGATACATCTGCAGTATCAGTTCAGTGCAGTTCAAGCCTGCTCTTCGGTCCAGATTTGCCAGTCAGCCACACTGCAACCCCCAAAGCCCCACTGAGAGGCTGCCTCAGCCCGAGCTCCACAGATGTGTTTGTAGGGGGACAGCTTGCCCTGGTTTAGAGCCCCAAAATATGTCCAAATTTCCACTCAGAAATGGAGCATGTTAAGTCTGAGTGCAATACTGCCCTGCCAGTGATATCCCAAGCCTGACCATCGTTAACACTGTGTGAATGCACTCAGTGACTAACCACTGCAGTTGGAAAAGTCACAGGCTGCACCAGCTGGGATCTGCCCTAGATCCCTAGTCTTTACCCCACGATTAGTGTCTGCCCTCAGACGGTACCACACTGGAGCAGCAGTAGCTTTGACCCATAACTTGCAAGCATATTTTTGGGACATAGGCTTTTATTTACCACATACTCAGATAGACACCAATAAGCAACTAATGAATCACAAACTTCACGGTAAGTTCAGAAATGTTCCCACTGAACTCAGTGGGAGTATTCACATGTTAAATGCTCTGGGATCAGTCACCTGAGGCTATGAGCTCCCAAATCGGCTTAAAGTCCCTTGCTGCTATAAACATGTATGCATATTGAAGCATCTGACAAAATGGCAGATTGACACCCTTACCATTTTTGATATTATAGCACTTTAAACCAAGGCTCTGTTCTCCAGGAAAACCAAGGACTTCCATCTCAGAAAACTCTATGTAACATTATTTCTTTGTGGATGTCCAAGTGGCTGGCAGAAGGAGCCAATACACCTGAGCAGACGCCTTCTTGCACCAGGGCAGAGTTAACTCCGGCATGGAGGGAAAACAACCGCAGGCTATAGGGAAGTATTTAATCTCTGTTCTCCTGTGCAAATCTCAGCAACACAGTAAAAGGAACACACACTACAATTAATGATTTACATATTTATAACCCAATCCTCTTGACCTTTGTTAGCCAAAACACCTGAGTAAACCAATCTGTATGCTTAAATTTCTTGTAACAGCTAGGAATGTGGCAAATACTTTAAAAAAAAAAGTGGGCAGGAAGGATAATTTTTTTTGTTTTTTTTAAGGTAACATAAAGCAGGAATACAGAAATGGTAAGATGGAGTTTAACAATAAGACAACAAGTGGTAACTGCTTAAAACAGAATGCAAAAAGCTATTTTGCTTGTGCAGTTGCACACTTCAATTTTGCAATGATAAGAAGTTGCTTGTTTATCTCATCCAAGCAACCGTTTCCTCATTTCACATTACAGCAAATAGCTGACTAGGTGAAAAAGGTTGATCAGTAATTTTTAGGATTATAGCTAAATTATTGCCGGGTTTCAAGTTAATGGTCATAAAAATTTAATATTACCTTTGTAGCAGTTCTTTGGACAGAACACAGTATTTTGACTATTTCAAATTCTTAGGATGGCAGGCACATCCTAAAGCGATATTTAAAAATGTATGTACCCTTTTTGATTACTATCTCTTTTGGCTTCATCCACCCAATGAAATGAATAAAATTTGAAAGTAAATTTTATGCCTTTGAATAAGGGTAGGATTCCTTTTCTGACTATGTCTTACTGAAGCTCCTGCAGCTTGCCGATAGTTGAGGTGGACAGGGATGCTTGTCAATTTTGTAGTTACATGTGGCATAATGATAATCTAGAAGCGTATCTGTGTCAGACTAGGAAGAGAAAGTCATATGAAGAAGCAACATTATTAGGAGGAAGAACACATCTCTTGCTCTCAGGAACTAAATGCTCTGTTAGTGTCAGTGAAGAAATTCCTGCCTACCCTTAGCATACTGCTTTAGAGGCCAAAAGTAAATCAGGATCCATAAGCACTATGGATTCCTTTAGCTCTACGTAGTATCTGTAGTTGCCAGATCAAAGCTTTTAACTGAGTAAACCAATCTGTGCTTCTGTATTTGAGTCAAATGTGCTTGATGGTGCACACCCTGCTGATAAAAAACGGTGCTTAATCAGCATAAATGCATGCTTTGTGTGCAAGAGCACAGTGCTTCATTGGGAACAGATTGGAGAGTTTTAGCAGGGGAAAATGACTGTTGTCCAGATCACCAGCGATTCAGAAGGTTGTTTTTCTGTGGACGTATTAGGTACAGAGGGAGCACTAGAAGGCAATGACTGTTGGATGATATTGCATCCATATGGCTGCAGAGGGGGTCAGAAAATTAATTGTTAGAGAGGTTTTAAATGGAAATGGAGGGATGTTTGTTATTCCACCCTGAAAAGTGTAAGATGTGTAAACACTGGACTTGGGAGCTTGTTCAACAATCACAGAATTAAAAAGGATATCACCGTGATTTCCTAAGTACAGACACAATGTTGATAAGTCCCCCCCCTGAAATTTTCATTACAATAATTTGTTATCAAAGACAAATAGCAATCAGTAAAAAAACCCACAAACAACAACAAAACAATCCCCACAACATTTTTAATAACCTAACAAAGGTTATTTTTCTCTTTCTAAATCAATTTTTGCTCTTATCCATTGTAGAGTCACTATTTCCTTTGTTCTTCACGCTCAGGACTCACAAAGTAAAGAGGATCTTAATTTCTGAAGTGAAATAATGCAGACAACAGGCTAATTTACAAATAAACTTTGTGGCTTCTCTCAAGCCTGGTGCTGTAGGGCACAAGAGCCTAGTGTTCTTCACTTACAGGATCGAGAAGCAAGAATGAGAAGAAAAGAAAAACTCTCTTTAACTTTAAGTATGTATTACTTGTGTATTTCCTTAAATAGAAGGCAAGCAATCTAACCTAAAGCAGTACGAAAACCTTTTCTTTGACCTTAATTGGCTGCCAGAGGTGCAGCTACAGTACAGGTGACCCTTTTTTTGACAAGCAGATAAAACCAAGGTTTGAGTTAAGGCTCTTAACTAACCTGAGTCTCAGTGTTGTGCTCCAGTCTGTCCCTGCAATGCTGTAACTACTGCTTTGTTACTGCAGTGAATACCTAAAGGCGTTATGTCTCAAGTTACCTACAGGATATTTAGGGAGAAAATCTGGCCTAAGGGTGCTAATGGGAATTTTGCCACTAACTTCATTTACAGCCTGGATTTCACCCACAGCTTGTTGAATCACTGGGGTTTTTTTACTGAGCTTTCCAAACTATATGGTACCAGATAACCTTCATTCTCTATTTTCAGCACGACTGCTTTTTTTGGATCAAACATCTCTGTTGATCTACCTAAATGGGCCTAAAAAAAGGGGGAGAACAAGGTTTTTAAAGTTTTGAAAGAAAGCTTTGTACGTCTTTTCTAGGTATGGAGCAACAATTGCAAAAATTATGTCAACAGGTTGGAAGAGCATCATTTCAGGAAGATGTGCAACTCAGAGGCCTTACACCTGATACTTTGGAACACTAGCCGAATGATATAGCGAAGCTGTAGAGGAATTTCAGAAAGGTAAATATTATATATGAATAGGTGTATATATGAACATACCTTACATATTCAAATATATTTTCCTTTGAAATGCATCTCTTCGCAGGGGAAACTGATTTGCTTAAGTGAGTCTCGGAACAAGTGATCTTCTGTGGTTTTCCATTAAAGTAAATAATAATCCTCTTTTCTAGCTGTATTAATCATTTTTGTTGTCCAAAAAGACAGTGGTTCTTTCTCTCTTTTTTTTGGGGGGGAAGGTAGGAGGGAATACTTTCTTAACAGCAGAAGCATACATATTAGTACGTTGTAACACAAATTAAGAGAGAGACTTTCTTTAGGCACACCAATCTATAAAATCACTGCTCCCAGCCACTTAGTTTAAAAAGAAATGAGCAATGTAGGATTCTCATTTGCCCAAACTCACCATTTCTGATTACATCTATTTCCCAATCTTTATTAGTATTTCCATTTTGCAAGGCAAGCAGAAACCTGCTTCATTTTGCATTCCCTTTGCACAGGTGCAAATGATTTAGCAACTGCAACCACATATGCCCCATTATATAACTGTGTATGCTTCCGATTTTAATCAGTGTGGCAAATGGCTAATTGTATAAATGTGCAACTTAAAAACCTACTAATCTGAAAACAAGATATAGAACACCTTTATTTTTGAGACACCACCACCCTGCGGCTGAATATATCATGTTCAGTGCTATAATTCTTGTCTGTAATGACACTCTACCCAGTTAGCTGGTTCACCTTTTTACTCTTTAAGAAATGTGCTGAGTTGTAACATTTGTGTCCTACTGTAGAAGTAAGAGAGGACAGAATGTGATGCCCTCAGCTGGGTGACCTGTAGGTGCAGGTGCACACATGATCAGGCAGCTGCATTAGAGGTATTACGTATTGATCCATGGTAAACTTTGGATATCTCCACACTCAAGTAGGTGATCCTTTTGGACTGGGAAGAACTGATCTCACAGTGAAAGAATTAGCTATTTCTAGAGAAAGAAAAAAGAACATGTTTGTTTTCCCTCCTTGTATTTCTTTATTTTCTTGGATAGATGAGTTCAGGACTAAAGAGTTTCCTCTACTCTCTATGTAACACTGATAAAATAGAAAAGTCTTGTTGAAGACAGCCATGCTGGATTCCTCTTCTCCTTAAGTTATGGCTAATATTCTGAATAGATGAACACAAGGAAGAAATGTCTATATGTCCTTTGACACACAGAAAGTTAAGAATGTTCAACAACTGTCATAATCTGCAGAGACATAGCAATATGTTTAAAAAGGAAAAGGACATATATATTGGGAAAAAAGTCCAGTAATATTATAAAGGTTCCCTCTCTAATTTGTAAACTTGCTGTTATGAAAGGTATTACTCATAGTCTCAGTTTTATGTTTATCACTTGTCCAAGCCCAAAAGTGCTTCAAGAATGCAAATACACGACATGCCTACTATTCCAGGAAGGAAACAGACTTATTTTTATTTTCTCATGTTCTCCCACTTTTTGCAACCTCTAGCATATTAAAAATGTACAAACGTTGTGAATAAAAGAAATTACCCATTCTCTTTGTCACCAGAACCACATGTATTACTGTCCAGACTTTCAGACTGCAGTAATGATGATTACTATAATTTTTGCAGATGCAGCCCTACAATTTAAAGTCCTCACTAGTTAGTAATAATGTCAACCTAGAGCTATAAATTCTAATTTACACGCATGAGCAGAACGTATACTCTGAGCATCTAAATTCCAGAAAAAATCATGAACTCATTGCAACCTCCATACCGCCTCATTCTACAAGGTTCGTTAATATCAACATCAATATTTTGCAATGTAATAACAGGTACAATTTTTAAAGTCCTCTGGAATTAAAATGCAGGCTCATGTGACTTTCAAAAATGGAATCAGTATTCTAAATTAAGCCTCTGAATCCCTTGAAAAACTTTATTTTCTCTGCAGTGTTTCTTCATGTCAGCTTTCTGTTTCATCTAACGTAGAAAAGCCCTTGTCAAAATCCTGTCTGTACCTTGGTAAGTTATTAAGGAAATTAAAAACATATTATAAAATTAAGCCAGAATCTTGGTTTTTATTTCTATATACAACTTTAATTATTACATACTTTTACACCATAGTCAGCTTTCAGTCTAATTTTTGTACTGAAAATGTGTAACAGTATCAAAAGTTGTAAAAAGAAGTTGAAAAATGAACAACTGCAGTTCCCAGCCCCAAGAAGATCTACAAGCACTCAAGAATGTAGAATATATACCTGTCCTAGCAGACTGACTTTTGCTATAGCCTCTCACTCATCTTCAATAGCGTCTTAACCTTTCCCTTTCTGCCCATAAGCAAACCTAACTGTTGAAGCAAACCCTTATGTTCTTGGTTTTGCTTCCCTCCCACAGCCACTTTAAAATTATCCCCTATCTGCTTTAAAATGCCTGTATCACACCAGATCAGCTTTGTCAGATTCTCTGTTTGCCACTTTCTCTAACAAAACAGATGAACTCTTTGCACTGAAAGAACCTGTGAGCTCCTGGGATGGGAAGTATGTCGCAAAACTGCCAACAGAAGTCACTGGAAGGATCTTTAGAAGGCAGCCATGGGTATACATTTAATTTTGCAGATTGGCGCAAGCATATCATCTTTCCAAGGCTGTGATTAAGTACCAGCCACCATCAAAGTTTTCGATATGTAATTCAAAACACAAGCATGGAGATCTCTCTGATTTCATAGTCAGTGCTGGTATAAACCCTGGTTATCTATTAACCTAATGATAGCTACCTGTTTTACATCATTGTGATAGGTCCCATGGACTTTATAGTATCCCTTATAAAGACAAACAATAAACAATTCAAGTTTAGGTGGATTATCTAAGCAATACTTTGAAAATATTTCTTCAAGGGACAGATGAGATGATTATCAGAGAAATTACAGGATGTTGAAACAGAAGCTATGAGTCTGGAACAGAAGCCTTAAGAGGAAGAAAGTGAGCAGGTTTTATTGTCCATCAATGTTACTATTTCCCTGTGCCCAAGATACAGTAAAGAACTGCAACAATAATGATCAATCCATAAAAACACGGCATCCTTGTTCTTTCTTTCTTTCAAAGAAAATTTTCCCCTAGTTGCCTGTTGGATGTCCTCATTCATCCCAATGGATTAGTTTTTATGACAGGACTTGCACTACTGTTTTCATCTAGCAGAACAGCAGGACTTGGTAAAGAACGCAGCAGATGCTGGTTGCAATATCACCTCTAATACCAGCTGTTTCTGTACTTCCTTGCACGTGCTTGTCTTCTACATGGCTGACAGCTGAATTCTGTTCAAAAAGGATGACTACAGCTGCAATAGGGTACAAAGCCAAGTTTCCTCTTGGATTCTCTTCTTCCTCCTGCTGTGCCTCATGTGGCTGGCAGAGCTTTCCCATTGTGGAACAGAGGTCGCTGGAAATAAAGTCTTCTTAGGCAGACAGGCTTTTGTTCAGTTTTGGCTGCAGGCTCCCAGCCCAAACTCTTGAGCAATCTGCACTGAGAAAGCTCTGTGCATCTGTGGTAAGGCTCTTTTTTACAGGCTTCTAGTCTGAGCCAATTTGTAGTAAAGAGAACCATTTTCTGAAAGACTCGGTTCTGGGTGCAGAGGATCTTCCTTATCAATCTTGTACTAGCATATTCTCTGAGATTTCCATCAAATTAGGCTTTGGATTTAGATGCAGATAAGATACATTCTTAGGTTTCTATGTCTGTATTTCTTTATGCAGACTAGTTACAGAACAAATCAGAGAGGCAGATTGTATTCTTGTACCTTTTCCTATTAATTAATTAATCCTTTGCTTTTTCTGTATAAATGGGTTAAAGAAATGGTGTGCACATAAATTTTTCTTTCTGAAAAAGGAACACATGATTCAACAGCTTATTTTCTGTCACAACCACGATTTCATCATGTGAAATCCAAGGTTGCTCTGTGCTCTAAAATAGTCAGCACGTTATTAATCTTTTTGTGGACATGCAAGAGGACAAATAATTTTGTGGGTTTTCCTGTTTCTTTTCCACTTCTCCTCTTGTTACCAATTCCAGAAGACGGTGTCTGTAATGTCTTTGCACAAGTCTACAAGTTGAGGCACTTTTTAGAACCAAGACTTTTTGGATACACTCATATCAGTGTAATGTTTGTGAAGTGTTTTTTGTAACTGTTCAAAGAGCATCCCTCTCTCATTTTCTTAGTGACGATGGTAGACGACCCCTCCTGTCTATCAGTTAGAAGTTGTCATCACCTGTCACCCAAGTTCTGAGCGTTTCTAGCTAGTCTTCACCTGCCAGCTATTTTTGTTGAATGCTTTGGTGAATCACATAAAAATTGTACAAGTGTGACTTTCGCTGCAACATGCACTTTACAGGCCCTTCACTTCTTTCGCAGGTAAATAGAGAAGAATGAGGACTATAAAGAGTTCCCATGTTTCTTCATCTAACTATAAGTCCCAAAATGCACATTCACATGTCTGTATCCTGTTCTGCAGAATGGCAAGGCGATTTTACAACAGCTATGAGCTCCTGGGTAGCAGTGTTGTTGTTGTTCTTATTTTCAATCCCATCTAAGATGCTTGCTTTTCCCCTTAATCTTGTTTTCCCCATTCTTATTCCACCTCAAGCAACACATTTGATTTTCTCTTCTCTGTTATCTACATGTGACATGGTTACATGGTCTTTTTACTGGATTTATTTAATGGATGATCTTTGCTTAGACTTCATCTGTTACAAATTGCCACATCCAGGCTTGGACTCCTATTTTTAAACACC
Organism: Mycteria americana; assembly: GCF_035582795.1. NCBI lineage: Eukaryota > Metazoa > Chordata > Aves > Ciconiiformes > Ciconiidae > Mycteria > Mycteria americana. The sequence goes on from NC_134396.1 coordinate 62,806,060, forward strand.
TGGATAATATAGTGCTTTTCCAGATGTTTCTATTTTCTGAAAGAATACCTGAATGTACCAATATGTCAATTATCTTAAAAGCAACAAAGCATACAGAACAAATGAGAAAAGCCACAAACCAAAATGCCAGCTGATTCACAGCATACCTGATTATTTTGCTTTCCAAGGTATTGACAATGCTGTTGCTGTGTTGGTTTCATCTAACATGAAATGTGGAAACTCCCTTCGGCTTAGAATACTGATGATACTTAAGATACTCTTATCTGGTATCTTTTAAATATTCAATACCTTGTGTTCTTTTACCCAAGATTAAGACAGCTGTTTTTTGAATCAACGGAGTACACTTGGGTAGCTAGATAGCGTACCAGATGGGTATCCTTATTCACTTACATGAAATTCTGTATTGCTTCCCTCAGGAAATATTGACTAGAGTATTTATTAGAGAGCCAGTCACACTAAAGGCTTTATTTGTTCAACTGACTGCTGCTTAAGTTATTAAGTGTTTTATAGCGTATCGTAACTACCTTAAATCTGAGTGGATAAAAGTGCACATACGAAAGAACAAGTATTTCTTTCATTAGGTAAGTGTAACGGCATTATAAAAATTCAGCCATGACTGGGAGAAAAAAAAAACCAAAACAAAACAAAAGGTGGGCCACTGGGAGGAGTGCTGTGGGAAGGATGCCTGGATTCTTCAGATTCTTCACTTAAAATCTGGCCACGGCATCGTCTGGGGTTCCTATCTACTTCAGTGCAGCCAACCTTTCATTGTCTGTCTCCTTCTGAGGTTTTTCAGCCCTTCCCCAGATCTTGCCCCTTCACACAGTCCACTGAAGTCCAGGTTCAGCCAGACAACAGATGGGAACTGGCCTTTTGCACATCCTGAGCCCATCCAAGTGCTAAAGAAATTGAATTAATGGGGATGGTCCCTACTGTCTCACCCCAGCGCTACATGCTGTGTAACAGGGCTGGTGCAGGCACCTGTCCCCAGAGAGGACTGGGAGCTGTGAATGTTAATCAGAGATGAATTCCTGCCCATTGCCGAGAGCAGGCCACGTTTGCCACGGATGTCAAAACACACCGACAGTTCCCATAGGGCAACATTTCTTAATTTCCCATGGAGCAGCTTTTGGATGTGGGTGGTGGTGAGCCTCGCTGCTGGAGATCTCTATATGTTACATATAGGGAGTCCAGGTACCTAAAGTGATGTGTGGCTTCTGCTGCTGAACTGGAAGCCTGACCAATGTGTAAGCCCTGGGTGTTGTAATCCATTCCTTAGAGATATGCCTACATCATGTACGGCCGAGACTGTCACTACTTGGAGTTTTTTTAGCTTTCCAATATCCATTTATCACTGAATTGAAAGAGCCAATTTGTAAGTAAGAAAAGCTTAGGCACGGAATATACAATATACTTCCAACAAAAACTGAGAGGAGCAAAGGAAAGTTGTTGTGACCAAGAGCTCCCTCTCGTGTATGGCAGAACGAGCGGAAGGTCCGCGCCCGCACAGCTCTTGCGCAGGGGGCCGTGCTCCCCGGGCAGCACCCGCGGAGCAGCGGCTCCCTGCAGCGGGGTCCCCGGGACGAGCTCAGCTCTGCTCCGGGGGTGTCCTGAGCTTTGTCGTGGCAGGGTGGAAGTACATTTCTGTAATGGAAAAACTTTTTGCAACATTTGCAATCACGGTTATTTCACTAATTTGTCTTTAAAAAAAAAAAAAAAAAGAAAGAAAAACGACCACGGAACTGACATTTTGAAACAAATTCTTATCCATTTGAACTTCTTACTTACAAATATATTTTTAAGAATTTTGAAAATCAAAGTACCATGTTTTCATCAATACAGGTTCACAAATTCTTCTTCTCAATAAGACTTGAGACTCTGCAACACGTGGGGTATTTCAGAAGGTAACAAGGGTCACAACTTTCCCAATAATCTCCCTTCTTCTGGCTCCGTGATGACTAACTCCTACTGCAACAGCTCTCCGTCTCTTCCTCTGTGAAGCTGTACATGTGGAAATACAGTAAATGCTTAATTTTGGGTGCAGCCAAATTTGGTTTTCATCCAAAGCATTTATTTAAATGTGTTATTTTCTTGGTGTGTCCTGTCTGGATATGTTTTGGCTTTTATGTAATCAACTATCCTGAGCATAGAGAGTAGTGCACTGACTTTTTAGACACAAGCTCATTTCTTGCTCACTGCAGTTTTGAAAACATGAGAACAGAGGTTAGAAAATGCACTGAACCTTAAAAGAAAGGATAAATTCAAGTAGTTTTAAGGTCTGGTGATTTTTTCATCCACAGCATGACTTTGCACAAATCACGCTGAAACTGTGTTAGTAGTTAGTATACTTGACTGCCCTTCAAGTGTTTTGCAGGTGCCAAAGTTGTTCAGGGCTGGTTCTTCAAGTATGAAGGTCAATGAAAATGAAGATTCATTTGTATTATAACCTGACCAGCTTATTTTAGTCATTTTAGTCTATCAAAAATTGAGCACTATACTGGCAAGTAAGCAGGAATTAATATCTGGATATCACTATTTATAGTGATAATATAGTGTCTACTATCTATGTAAAATCTGTCAAAGCAAGCCCAAAGCAGAGATTTCTAAAGCTGAGGTACTTAAAATGGGGAAGCTTTACCATGTTAGGTGAGTTTGAGCAGCAAGATAAAGTGTATCGTGGAATGTACTTTAAGTGAGAACTAAATGACAACAGTAAAGTGGATTTTTTTTCTAACTGTTACACATAACTTTCTAGAAAGGTAGGATGGCCACACAGGCTAGGGAACTTTATGAAAACCTTTCAAAACCTCCAGTGGGGAGGACTGCGTATTGAAGGACTGTAAAGGTGAAGAACAGCTTTTTCTGTTTTACTACCCAAATAACAGGAAATGTTATTTCAGTCATAAGATCTCATTTTCATGCCTGAAATTACATCCCTATGTACAGCCTCTAATACAGGAAAAAGGTCTCAAATACCTCAGGAGAAAAGATCTGAAACTTGTCTCAGTTACTAAGTACAGAAGAAGAAATACAGACATCTGCGTTTCCTCTACTTTGCAGGTCTCTTCAATCTTTTAGCAGCTGCTTCCATGTCTGTTTCTGAAGAAATGAACTGCTTGTACCACCATGATTCATTAGCATTCTTCAGGAGAGCATGTTTTAACTAATGCCTGCACAAGAAACACTTGCCGTTTGACACTTTTATTTCCCACAGGCAGAAGGTGACACCATACATTTACAAACTTGAAGTCAAACTAATCTAACGGTAAAATGAATCCTTGCTTTTTCTAGTCTTTGACTGAGAACTGTGTTCTAATTTTACCCATAGGGTAAAAAAGCACATTAATAAAATTATCTAGCTATGCATGTATGTTTGGGGAAGGTTGTAATTCAGAATGCTGCTTGCAAATATGCTGTCATAGATAGAATAAAAAATGATAGAGAAAAAATTATAAAGATTTTTCTCAAGCAAGAACTATGCTGAAGAGCATCTGAAACTGAGTCTCACCTTAATTAAATAGATTGTCCAGTAGGAAAGAAAAACTCTTTATGTGACTCCCTCCAAAATATGTTTATTGAACTCATTTTGGGTTTAACATGTAAATAGTATTTGTGCAGTAAGATAATAAAGACAACGTGAAATTTTATTATTTCACAAACAGAATGGTTACACATGGAGATAGAACAACGGACTCTGGGAAGAATGTGGTAACAGTGACAGCAGCACCAGCAACCTGGAAAACCAGCAACCTGATTAATTCTTTTATTCCTTGTAGGGGTTACCAGTAATTAACTGGGTAACTCAAGCAAAATTGTAATGAAATGAACAAGTACAAAAGCATATGTAATGTTCTTCTCAAAGAGGAAAGCTCAGATCCTTACTGTTACAAATTAATATATAGTTCCATATATCATTTAGGGAATTGGGCATCACGGTGACTGGGGTGTTTAGGAAATGGACAAATCAAGCCAGTTTCGAGCTTCAGAAGAAGTACTGATGTTCATAAGCAGTTCATGTTGCTAATAGTTCTTAATTACTATCAGTCAGCATCGCTACATATACAAAACCATTAGTCCTTAACAAATCTATCCCAGATGAGCTGTGAGCACACAACACAGTGGAGCTGATGCTAGGTAGTTAGTGCTGATGGCTATGCTCCTTGGTGGTCCTTAGTCACCAGGGCCAAGGTGATCAGGCTTGAGAGCTCCTTGCAGGCAGTTTGCCATCTTTCTTTTTTACTCAGTTTATGTTTTATACTCTCTGTCCCTGATCCAAAAGAAAAGGAAGTAATCTCATCTGTTCTTGATGACTTATTTTGGGGATCAGAACATGTTCTGGGTTTTGCTTATTCTGCAGCTGCCACCAGACACCTTTCTCGCCTGGTCTGAAGGATTATCTTGGTTTTATCTTTGTTGTTTGGTTATTTGGTGACAGGTTTCCAACTGTCATTTCTTAGGTAAGCTTGATTTTGCCTATTTAGTGAGGCTTTAAGAAAACAGCTGGAAAGAGTGAACTAGGAAACCGTAAGCTGTACAGGGCCACTTCAGTTGCTGGGAAAAATCACAGAGTGAGTCTTCCTGAGATGTATTTCTTGCCACATGAAGGAGAAGATGATTGGAAACACTCTGCACAGGCATACAGGTCCTACAAGCCTATAGTTACTGATTTAAGTAAAATGGCTGAAGCTGCCTCCTATAGCACAGACATACAATCTGCTTTTGAGCTATCTCAACTGTCAGCCAACACTTGAATGCAATCTCAAGTAAAACCAGTGTGTTTAAATGAAACTAGCAGAGATCTGAGGGTGAATTGTAGGTGGACAATGTCTGCCTCAGAGGTGGGGTGGATACTTGGTAAAGCATCTGCCACCTCACTTTAATCCACACCTGGAAAGCTATCAGAGCCTTCAACACAGGAATTTTGGGTACCTCTGTCCCGTGAAGTCCACAGTCCTCAAACACATGGCCAGGCTTCTCATACAGTGCTGAGAATGAAATTCACAGGCTCTGCAAGCTAACTCAGGAGTCACCTTGTCGGGGCCAGAGGATTACGAAGGAGCATCCCAGTGTGGTGCCTCTTTTGGCTTTAGGTACTTCAGGCAGATGAGCCCCTTTCTCAGAGGAGCAAGATGGGAGGTGAGACCTACCCCATGCTCCTGCCTGGGACATCAGGGCTGAGTTTTCTTTTTCCTACTCTGCCTGGTTTACCACAGAATTTAAAATGAATATGAGGGTGGAGGTTATCTTTGATTTCTTCTTTTGAATCTGTTTTACTTTGTGAAAATAACTATTTACTGGAGTAGAAGTTAAAGCTGGCATTCCTGCAGCCAGCGTGAGCACTGTAACCGGTATTTTCTCTCTCTGGAGCAATGACTGTTTCACGACCTGTGAAGCAGAACTCTTCAGATCCATTCCTGTGTACTCCGTCTCTTGAAGACGGGGAGTACTGGGTGCCCTTCACCGGTGCTCGCCGATGAGGGCCCACCGCGTCGGCTCCAGGCCCTGCCGCCCCGTGGGACCTCGAAGACAGCGCAGCCCCGGGTGACGGCGCTCAAGGGGCACGCGGCCGAAAGCCCTGACAGGGCGGGGAACCCGGACCGCGCCTTGCGGGGCTCCGTCCGCCGGCACGTCAGGCTGCGGCGACAGAACGTCACGAACCGCCTGGGGCGGCGCCTCCCCGGCTGCCACCCGCCGCGCGCGCGGACACCGTCGCGCTCCGCGCGCGCTCCCGGCCGGGCACGGGAAGGGCGGCCTCGGCCCCGCCCCCCGCCCCGCCCCTGCGGCCCCGCCCCTTTCCACGCCGCACACCACGTCTGCAAAACCACCCGCGGGCGGGGGGCGCTCACCCGGAAGCGCTCCCGGCGGGCGGTGCCGCCCAGCGCGGGTGCTTCCGGGTGTCAGCGCGCTTCCTCGCTCGGCGTCTCCGCCACGCCGGTGCCGCCGCCGCCGTCTCCCGCCGGGCCGCCCTCTCCCCCCGCTCCCCCCGCCCCCGGCTCGCTCTGCGTCCCCCCTCGCCTCTCCCCGCGCCGGGCGATGCCGCTGCGGGGTTCCCGGGCCGCGGGGCCGTGGGGGCGGCTGCCGCCGTTGCTTCTGGTGGCGCTGGCGGCCTGCGCCGCGCGGGCCTCCGAGATCACCTTCGAGCTGCCCGACAACGCCAAGCAGTGCTTCTACGAGGAGATCGCCCAGGACACCAAGTGCACCCTCGAGTTCCAGGTAGCCGGGCGGCCGCGGGCGGCCTCACCGGGAGGCGCCGCCCCGGGCCTGGGCGCGCCGCGCCGCGCTGGCGGAGCCGGTCCCCAACCCGGAGCCCGGCCCGGCGGCGGGGAGCGGTGGCCGAGGGGCTTGTGCTGGCGGGGGAGCCTCTCAGCGTCGTGCGTTACTGCGCGCTGCTCCGAGTAGTTAGGAGAAGCGCCTGGCGCGGAGCAGCAGCCGAAGGCCGTGCAGGGTTTCCAGCTCGGCTGAGGAAGTACTGCATGCCGTCGTGTACTCCGCGGGAGCGGCGGGGAGCAGTGAGTTTAGTTCGGAGCTGAGCAAAACATATAAAGTTGGCCCTGAAAACTGGCAATGTCTTTGACCCTGGTCACTGTCGTGCAGTGGCCCGTCTGATGAACAGGCTGGAGGATACCGAAAGCGCCCCGCCCAACAAGATGCCGCGAAAGTGATTTCCTTGCGGTTTGTGAAGCATTTGCATGATGAGCAGCATACAACTTCAGGAGCTTCTTATTTCAGAGTATGGTTCAAATGGGGGTCACACGGCAAACAGTAAGAAGGTGATGGAATGGGTATGAAGTACTAGCAAAGTGTCCCGGGCATATAGCAAGACAGGAGTCTTGCAAAAAGTAAAACATGCAGGCAACTGACATCTTATTGAACACTGTGGCTAATATGCACGTATTAAGTGAGGCTGCACGGTTTTTCTTACTTTTCTCAGTTTCTAACAGTTTAAACATGCAGCTGTCATGGTAGAGTGCTCTGTGCAGCTTTGAGATGTATCGAGCAAACAGCCCTGACAGTTTTGGTGCCTTTGAGGGTATCAGCAGAGTTCAAACCTTTCAGTCTGTCACTTCAGCTGGTGAAGTCACTGACAGTGCAGCAGCAGCATAAGGGAGAAATCATCCTTGACCATGGGAATCACAGTTACCTTTGGGGGCTTTTGAGGGGGCTATGTACTTTTATGGTCCAGCTTCTCTTCTTGAAGTCCCGTGGTTTTTTCTTTCCCGGCTGCTGGCCTGCCTTTCGTATTTTGGGGAGTGTTACTGCCAAGTATCAGTCCTTGTTACTCTGTCCCACGTGGTCTAGTTCTTTCTTAGGTACATCTTTTGCTCTACCCAAATGTTTTTTGTCCCTGCCTGTTACTTTCATAAAGTCTTTTCTGTGCAGTACTTTCCCCCCGTTTTGAAGTGAATATCATTGGAGGTTGCTGGACAGATAAGACTGCTATTCTCACTTTTGTTGGTGATCAGAACAGGAGTAGCATTGTTAAAAGTAAAGTCTGGATTTGACCAGCGGCCCGTAGACTGAAGTGCTCTGTGCGTGTCCTTTAGCGGTATGTCTCGAGCTGAGAGGAGGCTCAAGCAAGCTCTGTGGGAAAGAATCCTAGGGGAACTTTAAAGCTCTGGCAAATCTTTACCATGTATGTGTAAACTGGCCCTTTTGGGGTGTGTGATATAACTAACTGAATGTGAGTGACTCATGTAATTGGTGAAAAGCACACCCCTGTCAAATTTGAGATCATACTTCAAAAATGAGCCATTGCTTCATTATAGAAAAATCTTATTTTTGTTTTTCCGTCCAACCAGGTAAGCATTTCTGTATGAAAATCCCAAGTAGAGGCAGACATCCAGAGATCCAGACATCCAAAAATTTTTTTGCTCTTTGTATCCTGTCATCGCATTTTTGGGAAAACTCTGAAGATATTGCTTGCCAACTGAATATTTTTAAAACTTCCTGTTTATAAAGCAGCTACTGCTCAGATCTCTTGTTATTTCAGTTGTACCATTAGCATTATTGTTTTAATAACTAAATAAACTAAACTGATGTGAGTTTAAATAATACTATGTGAACTGAAGTGCAGATACTCAGATACTAAAGTATGTCAGTGATCTCTGCACACATATAAAAGGGACATGCATGCATATAAAAGAGATATGTCTCTTCCTCCTTCAGTATGCTTTATCTTAAAAGCAAAAAGTTTGGAGCAAGGATCAAGTGTAAAACTACTAGCGTAAGAGTCATCAGAACACCCAAGTTATGAATACCTAAGCTGCTGATTAGTCTTTCCATAGAGGTGGCATAGCTAGTTTACAGAACAATATGCTGTAGACCAACAATAATCAAAGCCTGAAAAAAACCCTTGAGACAATCGTGAAGTTTTGAGCCACTTCTAGGCATTATCCGGATGCGCTGGTTTTTGGAAGGAATGCTATGGCTAACTGTGCAGGAGGGAGGCAGCAGACCCCCCAGAACATTGCCCTGCTCACAAGCACACGTGAAGACAAGCCAGGTTGAAATACCTGTTCTACTGGTCGAATGCCATTCCTGTAGCCTAAAGCAGCTTGAGCTAATAGGGTAGTTACACTCTTGGCTGTACAGAAAGGAGCCATCTTACTGCATGTTAGCAATCTCCTCTGGCTGAATCAGTTCCACGAAGGACTTGTGAATACAGCAAATGGTTGATTTGTTACAGTAATCTCTTTGCTGCCCCATCAAGTTTCATCTGCTGTAGGCTTTGCTGTTGTACAATTATTTATAACAAAGTAATTAAAATTGCTCTTGTAAACGGTTTGAAAATATAGTTGACGTTACGTATCCTGAACCTAAAGTATTTTGAATGTCTTCTGTAATAAAATAATTTTGCAGACTTGCTTTCTGAAAGATTTTAAAATTAATGCGTTATATTTTAAAACATTTGTTAAAGCAAAAAATTTTGCATTGCCACTTGACAAATCATACTTCTTAGAAGAAATGTTTTGTTAAAAAGACAATTTCTTGTTTTTTGTTTTCAGGTGATCACTGGAGGTCATTATGATGTTGACTGTCGGTTGGAAGACCCCGATGGCATTGTATTGTACAAAGAGATGAAAAAACAATATGATAGCTTCACGTTTACTGCATCCAGAAACGGAACATACAAATTCTGCTTCAGCAACGAATTCTCTACTTTCACACACAAAACTGTGTACTTCGATTTCCAGGTTGGAGAAGATCCACCACTGTTTCCTAGTGAGAACAGAGTAACTGCGCTTACCCAGGTAAAATGCTGTTGTCTTTGACAGCAGCTGTTGGGTGGAGTCAGTGTTTTTTCAAGTTCAGCTGCATTAGATATCTTTATCACTTTTGAAAATCAATGGGTTGAGCTTTTAAAATAATCTGAATTACTACAAATAAGCTTTCTTTCTGAAGATAGGATTCATAATACACAGAGCACAGCTGAGAAGGCATCACCAAGTGCTTAAGAGAAAATGATGGTAGTAACTTAAACCTTAAACTCTAGGCCACTATCTTATTTTTTTGTTTGTTTGTTTCTTTGTTAAGGGAACATCCTTTTGATGCCATGGTTCTGTGGCTCTTGAAGTGTGGACTTCACAAACCGTAAATATCAGTGGATCAGGATTTTCAGAATTTCCAAACTTTGGAGAAACTTTGAGAATTGTTTTTGTATTTAAAATGGTAGAGTCTTTTTGGAGGGAGGACTTAAGTTGACCTCATGTAACTGCCATTTTTAAAATGGAGAAGAAAATTCTAGCAAAATAAACAAATGAACAAAATCAGCCAAATTTAGCTGGCTTCTAGATATTTGTCCTTTATAAAACACTATGAAGTGTCAGAGCATTATTATTATATTCTCAGGATTTTATAGTTTTTTACCACTTCTACGCAACCTAAATTCGTCAAAACTTCCCTTGGAACACTTGCTTCATGAATTCCCACTAATGTTCTTACGTTATAACCATCACCAAACCTTGCTTTAAACAACCATTAAAGAATGCTGGACTTGGTTGCTATTTTACTAGTCTGAACGCAATGGTATAAATGTTGCTTCTCAAATGCCAATCTCACTTGAATTTACCTCACATAAGTCTGCGGCAGCTGAGATCTGTAATGAGTAGATGACTTGCTGTGAATTCAGCTACAGCTCTTGCCTCTTTCTTCTTGTCACTCTTCTGCTCTGCTTTGTTTTCTATTCTGATTCTTGATCCTGTATCTTTCCATCTCTTTTCCTTACTTTAGTCTTCATTCTGTTCAGTCTGTGTGTTCTGTTACGTCTGGTTTTTCTTTTGCTATCTTGGCATCAGCAGAGGGATTTTGAGAACACAGAACATGCAGTTCCTGGGTCTAGCATCTCTGCAGCCCCTTGCAGCCTGTGGGAGAAGATATGTAAAATAATAGTTTATCACTGGGTTGTAGCATACACAATGCAAATAAGGTATTTGGGAAGGGGAGAGCTAATTTTCAGAGTACAACGCATCTTTGGTAAGAAGGTTCTTGTTGCAGTTTTCTTGAGGCTTGTAGAATGACCAAATTTGGGCAGCCTTTTACAGGGACAGTAAAAGGTAAATCCCTAAAACCAGAGTGACTTTGTATTTAAATCCCTTGTGCAGAGTAGGAGAGCTCTACAATTTATCAGTGAGACCAATGGCAGAACTTAGTTTGGAAAACCTCTTCCTGAATTTTGTTGAGAAGAGTATCTTAGACTTGATCAGACACCACCTGTCTTGAAAGTCATCAACTTGAAAAGATGGTTAGACACAGATGTAAGTAACTGAGAGTGGTCCTATCAGGGTGTTAAACATTTCCTTTTATGATAGGTTGTGTTGTTTGATCTTCAGGAAATACTAATTTTAAACCATAAAACAGGAAAACAAACTGTGACTAGAAATTATTTTGAGGATCCATTGATTAATCTCTTGGTGATCAAAACACAGTGAGGGCTGCTGACTTTTACTTACAGAAGGTAAACTGAAAGTGGAAGAAGTTTATGTGAAAAATGATCTAGGGCTTGGAAAACTGGTAATACTTTTTTTAAAATGAAAAATGACAATGAAGTTGGGCAATTTATTAAGTATTTGTAATATGATCATGTTACGGAGCATTCAGGAACACTGAAAGGTAACAGAATTGTCCTTTCTCTAACCACTTTTTGTGTACATGATTAAGAGAAGGGTCTCTTGCCAAAAGAACATGTTGAGTTCAGTAATGTAGATTTTTAGGATGTTGTACAACTTGAGTGAGAACTATGCAATGAAGAATGTCATACTTGTGAAACACAGAAGCATTTAATATATCCAGTGTGCATCTTAATGTTATGAGCAACTGTTTGTTTTCCTGGTATGTGTGGAATTAACAACTGGGAGAACACATTTCAAAAGTGTTTCTAATGTTCATTTTGAACCCAAATATACATTAATTCAAGATTTGTTTAGTCATTCTCAGAGCCTGTTGCTTTTTATTAGATCTGCAGTTTTACACCACTGTATGTAATAGTCTGTCGCATTCCTGTGTAGAGTTTGATCAATGTAAGTTAAATTTTACTGCATTTACAGTATTTCAGTTTGATGATGGACTGAGTTAATCCTTAGCTTGCAAAGTTACGTGCATCCTGATTTTAAATGTCAAACCACAAAACTTGGCAGAAAAAACACTAGAAGGTTCTTAATTCAGTGGTGTGTATTTGTTTGTTTCTCTAGATGGAGTCTGCATGTGTTTCAATTCATGAAGCTTTGAAGTCTGTCATCGATTATCAGACTCACTTCCGCTTGAGGGAAGCGCAGGGCCGCAGCAGAGCAGAGGATTTAAACACAAGGGTGGCCTACTGGTCAATAGGGGAAGCAATCATTCTTCTTGTCGTTAGTATCGGGCAGGTATTTCTCCTCAAAAGCTTCTTCTCAGATAAAAGAACCACAACAACCCGTGTTGGATCATAAGTGGTAGTGGTAATGCTTCAGGTCATTGTGTGCTACTCATCTGTAAAAGTTACTGTTCTCCAATTAATTGCAAGTACAAAGGATCTGCATATATGCAACATACAAATGTGTCTACTTCTCATCCCTTAAAAATCACAAACCAGACCCAAAATGTTATGAAAGGACACATAATTTGAAATATTTTAAAAATACTTTGGAACTTAAGTTTTTTCTTATTCCTGTATTAAATATCTGGTAGTGGTATTTAATAGTGATATTTGTGATATATAGTGATATTTAATATCACTACCAGCCTCTCTTCATTTCTACTGATTTTAATCCAAACTGAGTTTGATTTTTACCAGTAAGATTAGCCATCTGCAGTATAACACTTTAAAATAACCCAGCAGTCTAGTGTCTGATATGAGAGCCAATATATATGAAAACTTGATTTGATTTAAATTTTCAGGCTGAATGTATTGGATTATAAAAAGGCAAATGTGATGAACTGTAGCGCACTGTTTTGATTTGCTATTAAAAAAATAATCCAATGATACCCCTTGCGTATTTGTAAAATTGTTGCAAGCTTGACACTACATCATGGTGCAAATTCTCCAGCAGCCTGGTAAGTCTCCACCTTCAAAACTTGCTAAATTTTATACTTGAGTGTGTTTGCTTAAACGTACATTCTTCTATAGTAAAATAAATGCATTTCCTCTTTTACAATGTTTGTTTCACTGAACAAGTTGTAAGCTGAGACTACTCAGGAAATCCACTTTCTGTATTCAAAAATCCAAATCTCCACGTTTATTTAAAAAACATGCAATAAAATAGGGAATCTTGTAACTTTGTCACTGAAACTGTAAAGTTTCTCTACTCACATATGCTGCTGCTGCTTTTTGGATTTAAGACCAGAAGTAGCTTGGTTTGGTAAGCAGCACAGCACCAGCACTGGACGAGGTTATGTTATGTGTTAGGCACATACAAAGCTTTTTACTAAATTGTTTTCCTATTAAGAGGCCAATTTGATATTGATACTGCATTGCACGAGTGCTGTAAATTTTACCTTCCCTGTGTGTGGTGCACTGATACTTGATGGCCTTGTGCATTTAATTGCCACTCTTTTTTCTAGTGGTCAGGAAATGTTTTAAATATTTCAGATTATCTTTTTGGTAGAGTTATAGTTCCATTGTTTCCACTGCTCATGTCTAGTAGCTTATGTACTGTAAAGTCTTGTTTTATTTGGATGTGGAAGGTAGTAAATGTATGTACCTACAAGTAGCTTGAATTGAGCTGGTCATCATAAAGCTAAACTCCTTCAAATGGCTCTGGAGGAATAAGTAGACTGAGCAATTCTTAAGTGCACACAAGATAAACTGAAGTGAAAAAAATTGTCGTATATTATTGGCTAATTCAAAAGAGGCTTCTTAAGTTCTCAGCAAGCAGAGAAAGAATGCTAAACCCTTATTAATTGTCTGTATTATTTCTAACAAATGTTTGGATTTACATGTACAGGTGACATTTGAGCAGAATTGATCTAAGATTACTTGATTTTAAAATCTTGTGATGGCTGAAAAAAATAAGCAGAAGTGAACCTGTTGTGCACAAAAGTGCTCTGTTGTGAACTGAACAACTGCTCTTTTCGAAACTGAAGAAAAACCTCAAACAGCTCGAAAATTATTTCAAAGGTCAGGGGGGTATTAAAAAGCTTAATGTATGTAAAATGCAGGATTATATGTAAAGTGTTTCTGTCCCGTACTGAATTTTAAATATTGCTGTCCCATTTTGGGATGCAAGCTTCCCAGAAATAGTTAGACTCACAAAGATCAGAAAACAAAAAACCTAGTGCTTTCTTTATGATACAAATCTGTGCCTGCACACAATATTCTTGATTGTACCTATATGCTTTATTCTTGTGTTTCAGCAACTGATACTCAGTACCTTTTGTGCTGCATTGCACACAATAATGAAGCAAGCGGTACACTTTGGGTGCAAGTGTCGGATGAAAACATGATTTAGTTTTGATAGTGTCCACTATTATCTTCTGCAGTTTGAATATCACTTGTGTAGCTTTAATCACAACAAAAGCATTTATTTTAAAGATTGAAACATGTTGTGTTTTTTTCCACTGAGTTGTTCTGTGTGTTGTCAAAATTGGTAAAGAATGGGATAAAACAGATAACGGTTAGCCATCACGTACATGTCTCTATTCTCTCATAATGTTTGAATGTGTGAAGTGGGACTGTTCAGCTCAATATTACTCCCACTGCAGAGGTTTAGTAGACTTGACTTTTGCATTGAGGTTAGGTATCTGAACCAATCCTCTGGTATCCTGCTGCGTAATACGCAGCAATAGCTTAAAAATGCCTTTATTTTTGTGTTATTAAAAACATGGCACAAATACACATGTTTAAACATAGCTGTATATACTTTTTAAAATAAGTGACTGAATAGGATATAATAAAACACATGCTAACATGCAGTGGGTGAAGAAACGTGTTGTGACTTTTGGTTAAAGCTGCATCTTTTTAATATATGAAAAGAATAGTTTGGTTAATGGTGTGATACAGAAGTAAATGCCCTGCGTTAAAGGGGATATAACTGTGGTTTTAATTGCTAAAGGCCCTGGGTTTCAGCTATTCCTTGGATGTTTTATGTTTACAGAACTTCTTTTCATGTCCTGAAATGTCAGTTGGGGGGGGGGGGGGGGGGGGCGGGAAGTTTAGTTTGAATAAGACAAAAAGCAGACCCTGTGAATATTGTATGGGAAAATAAAAATTAATATATGAATGTGGTCTGACTGTTTTGTTTGCATGTGGGAGAGGGGAGCATTATTCTTCAAAAAAGCTTTGAATAATGATTTGAGTAGTCAACTTGTATTTTAACACATTACAGTTAATCTACCACCTGACACTTGATCATTACTTCTGTTGCTGTACCTCAAGAAGTGTACCAGTTCGCTGGTGTTCCTAATTACCTCTGCTTTCAGGTCACTGGAAAAACTCAAGTTTCAGCAAGATAGTGGGATTACTGGCTCTTTGCTCAGCATGTTAGCAGGGCAGGCAGTAATATTCATAAATCTGTTCCTGTTGGAGTGGAATTCAAGGTATTTGACTACAAATGCCAGGAATTATATGGGACCTACTGCATTTTCTCACATTAATTTTGTAGATACAAGGTTAATATGGGATGAGCTAGACAGGTGCATCCAATTAGTGTTGTCTAATGATGGGATATAAACATCAAACATTATGTAGTAACTAAATGTGTGGAGATATTTTATATTGTGTAGCTTCTTGCTGAATCTTAGCACATACCAGTTAAGTTTTAAAAACCAGATAGAGTAGGTGTCATTGCTTTGTGTGGGCACCTTCCAAAATGGCTTTTTCTTCCCATTTGTGTTTTCTCCTACGCTGTACATTCAAAAATTTTCAATAATATTTACAGTACTTAGATTAAAAAAAGCTTTTTTCTCGAAGCATGGGTAAGTCCTACTCTTTCAGTGAGGTGTTATTGTTATGGTCTAGTAGTTGTCTGGGGTTTTTTCGGTGCGTGGCACCCAAGATTTGAAAGTAGCTTATGTTAAGTTGTGGTCTGAAGCACTTTTCCACTGAAAGTTGATCATCTTACCAAAAAAAAAAAAAAATTAGACAAAGTGAAAAGATGAGTGAGTGGATCAGCTGAGTTGTATGATGATGAAGGCTTTTATCAAGGAGGAAGTAAAAATGTGCTCTGGACCAGTGTAACCCATTTTAAACAGTTTCTCGGACTGCCAGACTGCCTGAGGGTACAACTGCAGCAGGGACACCGCAACCTGGATTTTGTATGGCTGAACACAATGGCAACAATTACTGAAAGAAATTTTTAAGGCCTTACCCTGCAGTTCAGCGAGGAGTTGCGGTGTAACATGTCAGTGTGCAGAAAGCTGGTATCCTGCGCCAGGTTGCTCTAGGAGAGGTTCTGTGCTTGGTATGTGAGTGAAGTTCATCATGGGATAAGGATCCAGTTTCCCAAGTAGTGTGGTTTTTTTGCAGCTTATAGTTATATTCCACATCTCTAAAGGAAAGCAAGCTTATTGCATATTATCAAGAACTCAGATGTACATTGTCTAACCCAACTCTGGAGTCATTGCTTTTGTGTGGATTTACCTTCAGGTCCCATCAAAGTGTGTCTCCCAATCATTATTCTTGATGTGCAAACATTTTGTGCCTTTGCTTTCTGCCTAATTGGGCAGAAATGGAGTATGGGCAGAAATGGAGGAGTATGGCTCTTCACAGGAAGAAGCCATACTCCTACTCATGGAGAAATCCCGCACGAAGGGGATCATCTAATGTCAATGATTATTTAAAACTAAGTCTTAGCAATCCTCATTACTGTTACTGAGTTATTCCCCTCAGCCACTGAGGCAGTCTCTATGCACTTACAGCTGATGAGTGCCAATTCTCTTGTCAGTAAGACAACGGACATGTTCCTTGAAGTGATCGAAATCTTCCAATATCACCTGATTTCTTGTTAAAAACGGATTAAACTCCTTTTTCTGTATAGCTCAAGTGGAGGAGTGGTCCTCCAGGGGTGAGATGGCACCAAGAGTTTAACACGGGCCCTAAATGAGACAGATGCAAAGCCTTTCTCTCATATTCCTGCCCTGGCCTTCTATGGTTGTCGAATCAAGTTCCAGAAAAGCGAGGTTATGGTGTGTGCATACCGAGGATGCTGCTGATCTTGACCAAGTAAGTGTTGCGAGACGTGAGGGAAAGCAGCGACTCATCTCAGCTTAGGAAATACTCCGGTTACCCAACAGTAGCAGCACTCAAAAGGTTCATTATTTGTATTAAAAAGTCCGTGTTACAAACCTTGTTGCCATTCTCCTGTTTTCAAGATGCAGAGTCCTCTACTGATGAGTCACCTGTGCTGTGGTTTTACCAGAGTGCAGAAACCAAGCTTGATAGGAAGATCATGTTCCTCAATTTCACTGCTGTTAATTGTGTGTTTGGTTATCAGCAGAGGCCACTGAACAGGACTTCCTAAATATTTTCGTAGCCTGTATCTCTCACCGTGAGACACTGTCCAGCTGAGAGTGCAGTGAATGAGACGCAGTACAGCAGGATGCCATCCCTTCCACGGCCTGCATTGTTCAGGTACATGTTTCGTAGCTGAATGCATTTTGTTGGTGTGCTCCCACAGGAAGGTTGTCACGACCTCCTGGCAGCCATGTGTGACAGGGCATGGTCAGTGATCAGCTGCATATCTGAGAGGTCTCCACATAGTGGAGTATTCCTGGTTTAAGCAAGAACCATCTTGTGAGGGATGTGGTCGGTTCCTGTCTTGGGTATTTTTTCGTAAATTTATGTACGCAGCTTTTCCTGCTGCCAAGACAGCAGATTTGTTCATTCCTTACTGCAAATGAATATTCTTTATAAATTACCAAAAAGAAAGTATGTTGATGTTTTTGATATGCAGGATATCAAGAACTGAGGAGCAGCATTTTCTTTCTAGAAGAAATCAAGCATGAGGGAAAAGGCTTTGGGAATGTTAACGTATTGACACGAGACGAGGTTTTTTGGCATGGCACTGCCTTTTGCTCAGGTGTTCGGAGAACACAATACCACTGGGTGTCCAGGAAGTATCCAATCTGGACAGAAAGAAGGGGGAAGGAGAGGCAGAAGAGAGAGGGGGAAGAGAAAGAGGAAAAGTGAGGGAGGAAGAAAGGTGGGGTGGGAAGGACCGAAGAAGGGAAGGAAGGAAGAAAGAGGACAGAGGGGACAGAGCGGCAAGAGGAGGCCATGTGCTGGGTTTGGGAGGCTTGAGGAGTGCCCAGCTTGCTCCCCATGGACAAGAGGTGCTCCCTCTCCTGGGGTGTGGGTGGCCTTTGGTGGCTGCTGCCCCCAGCACAGGTCCACAGTGCAATCTGCAAATAGCAGCTGTAATTCATGCCAGAATCCACTCTCTCTAATGCATATTGGCACACACGTAATGAGGAGTTCAATGAAAATTGCCTCAAGGGAAATGAGAAGAAACATTTGTTAAAAGGTGGATGGATGGAGGTTGGAAGAACAGTAGGCTGTTATGGAAAGGGACCATGAAGAATAGAGTACGGTAACAACCAGGAGGTGCTGTGACCTGTGAAATACTCTGCCTCACATCAAACTGGCCTTTAATCCCACTGATAGAAACCCAGAATGACTCCACAGCTCTCGGTGTCGTTGCTCATCTTAAACTGATGTAAGATGGTCAGCTGCTCACCAATTCTGTATGTCCCTTTCACTCACAAAGATGCATAAGACATTCAAGGCCTCACTTAGTACCACACCATGCTTGCTCTTCTCTAGAACAAAAGCCCAAAACCCCTGAAAATTCACAGGGCAGAAAACAGGGCTGTGTTTCATCACTTGTACAAATCCCTGGGCCGAGCCCGTAGTGGGTTACACCTCATTAAGTGGAATTGTGCAGCAAGGCAAACTTCTACTCTCTTGCGAATTCCACCTTGGAAAGAAATCCACTTGCATTTCAAAATACAATCATGATCTTTCAAAAGCCCTGGAAAATAATGTTTTTAGTGAAAGTATGTGATGTGCCAGTCTAAATATTGCAATTTAGTTTCCATTACAAATGCTTATTCTTTACAATACACTGGAATAGAGCACATGACAAGATGTCTGAAACAATATATCAATATGAAGTTTTATCTTGCCAGAATTTCCTGCTTGAAAACGCCTTCCTACAGATTACTATACTTGCACGTAAAAATAATCAAAATGTGAAACCTCCCCTTAGTTACACTGTAAAACCCCAAGAGCTGAAAGTTAAGACTGTATGCAGCCAAAAGTCCTACACCTGCTGCAGTCAACAGAAGAGGAAAATGCTTGTGGGTGTCCTGGAAGTCTGTAGCACTCTGTAGGGTTGGGCCTGGGATATCACTGTTTCCTTTCTATAACATTTTCTCATGACCTTGTGTGCATGCAGGACTGCTATAAAATGGGATTGCTTCTGAGCACTTGGCTCTAAGCAGTGATTTTACTGGTGCACTTGCTTGGGCAAGAGTGGGAAGGAAGATGTACATGGAATGCACAGAGCTGAAGAACCAGGATAAATGGCACATGTCTGCAAGTGTAAATCAGTACACTTCATGAGTGCCAAGACAGAGACACTGCCACCTACCTTCAGTTCATCTCTGCAGGACTGAACTTTCTTGCTGTAAATCCTGACACTAGTGCATGATAAAAGAATCCAAATAATTACAAAAATTAAATGGAAATATTGGAGTTCTGAAAGTCATACAGGCAGTGTTTCATATAGGTGAGGATGGCAGATTCAGAGCAGGGAGTGCTAATAAACGCCTCATTTACTAATGCATAATGAAAACCAATGTCCATGGGTGGCAGGAGGCAGGTTCTGTGTTGGAAGGTATCCAGAAATGCTGAAATCGGGATGTCTTGTTGCAACGTGAAAATTTCAACAGCCTGAAATCACCAGAGGAACTATATTTCTTCCTGTCATTTCCATTTACCAACAAACCAAAGACTGCATTGTAGTCAGGAGATCCATGCTTGCTGAATACAAACTGTCCCTTGACACTCTCACTGACTCGGGATGTTTAGATAGAGAAAGCCCAGAAGAGCTTTTGCCATATTCAAATAGTAATAACGATAATGATAAACCCCTCCATCCTTGTGATACCTATGGTGCATACTGCTATAGCCCAAACTCCCAATAAGCTTAGACTAGAAGTAGTTCTGAAGTCATAATGAAAACCCTGGGAGACTGGGGCTAGCCTGGTACTTGGGCCTCCTTCTCTGTGGGCCCTGATCCCTCAAGGGGACCTATATGCTTTTCAAGGCACACAGAGCCGTTCACTTCCACTGAACTCCTAGGAACATGGCAAGACAAAACTGGGGATTACTTGGATCACTAAATGTCATCTCCAGCAGATGCATCAACCATGAAGTGGGCATTTATTCCAGAAGGGCTCAAAGAACATCCTCCAGCCACTACAGAGGGTGCCTTCAGCACTCAATAGCAAATGAATGGCCTGCCATAAAATACAAGCTCCCAAGACTCAATGAATGTTCCCCAGACAGCAGCCAATAGGAAAACCCTTAGCAGATTGGAAACAAGGGTCAGTGACAGAAGATAAAGGGGAAACAAGGGAATTCTGAAAGACTCAGAGCCATCACGCCCCCAAAACTTGCGCACTCAGGTAACTGGCACTGTGCTGGAAATACTGGACCCTATACAGCTCTGCACACAGATTTGCTCCTCTTATTGCTTTGAGGGGAGTTTCAGGGCTCTCCTCACAATTGCTCTGTGGTGAAAGCAAGGAAGCTCTATAGCAGGCGCTGTTCCTTGTCTCAAACTCCCCCAATAGTAGGGGCAAAGCAGAGACAAGCCCTGGATCTCAAGATGCACCAAAAAGATCTTCTAGGTGATAGATTGTTTTCACATGATGTAGCAAGTCTGCAGGTTGATGCACAGATATTAAACACCCAGACTTGGGCACCCAGATGGTAGTATCAGATGGGAAAAGGAAACAGGTGCATTTGAACAGGTATTTAATTTCCATATGGCAAACATTAGCTCCTTTGACATGGTTTTGAAGCAAGAAAGGTTCTTTTTCCCATTTTACAGAAAAGGCAGTGGACCAGAGGAGGGCATATCCTTCTGCCTCAAGTCCCTCAGTGACCTTGGGGAAGGGACTCCAAGGCAATACCTGTGTCGGGCTATGGAGCAAGGCTGTCCCACTTGTGAAACCTAATAACCCTCAAACTTGCTCTTGTTCATGCTTTCAGCGCACACAGACCTGCATGGCTGTTACAGACTTATGCAATCATTTAGGTTGGAATAGACCCTTAAGATCATCAAGTCCAACCATAAACCTAACACAGCCAACTCCACCACTAAACCATGTCCCTGAGCACCACATCTACATGTCTTTTAAATAACCAGGGATGGTGACTCAACCACTTCCCTGGGCAACCTGTTCCAATGCTTGATAACCCTTTCGGTGAAGAAATTTCTCCTAATATTCAATCTAAACCTCCCCTGGTGCAACTTGAGGCCATTTCCTCTTGTCCTATCACTTGTTACTTGGGAGAAGAGACCGACCCCCACCTCTCTACAACCTCCTTTCAGGGAGTTGTAGAGAGCAATAGGGTCTCCCCTCAGTCTCCCTTCTCCAGGCTAAACAGCCCCAGCTCCCTCAGCCGCTCCTCATCAGACTTCTGCTCCAGACCCTTCACCAGCTTCGTTGCCCTTCTCTGGACATGCTCCAGCACCTCAATGTCTCTCTTGTAGTGAGGGGCCCAAAACTGAACACAGTGTTCGAGGTGCAGCCTCAACAGTGCCGAGTACAGGGGGACTATCACTCCCTAGTCCTGCTGGCCACGCTATTTCTGATACAAGCCAGGATGCTGTTGGTCTTCTTGGCCACCTGGGCACACTGCCGGCTTATTTTGGTCCTACTTCCATCATGTTCGTTCTGTTTCTCCTGACTGGTCTTAGTAGTTTCAACCTTGTTGTTTGAAATAAGGATGACCTCAGTGTACATGTCTCAACTGATGTCATGACTAACGTATCACGCTAAGAAGTTGGAGCTTCCATTTTGGTACGAACAATTATTTTGCTGAACTTTTATATCGTTTTTGCACTTTGACAATAGTCCAAGCATAAACTTTTCTTCCAATATGAGGAACGGAGAACTGCCCAAGGATTACTCCTCTTGCGTCATGTTAGCAATACCTGCCGATAGCAGAGTTTATCTACTAGGTTCATCTGTATAAAAGACTGCATTCAATGGCTTTGTACAGATTAATTCAGATGAACTTGTAATTACCCGTTTCCTCAGCAGTGAGATGCAAGGAAATCCTAACACCATTGGAAGCAAAGGAAGAAATTATTGCAGACTGAAACTCCTTTAGCAGGTATTCTCTCTCAGCATCAGATCAGTCACGCTACATGCAATTAAAGTGTTACCCAAGGCACAGCGCTACAGGGACAAAAAAAACCCCAAAACCAAACCAAAACCCGACAAAATTACTAACTGCCAGTGATTCAAATTTGGCATACATTTATGACATGTATATTCTGCCTCACAGATTTGATTTTGCCATCCATTTTCAGGGACTCTGCGTGGTACGGTGGAAGACTGTTCTGTCCTTAGTAAACGGATCTCTTTTCTGTTTTCACAGTGATTTCTCAAGGATGAGGGAAGGGCCTGTTCATCACATCATGGGCCTCGTGCTTCCCTCTGCTGTGCAACCAAGAGAAAAGCATGGGCATGCAGAAACCATTTCCCGAGAACCTGATACTCTGCAGTGTTGCTGTGGGCCTATCTGGAGTGTACGGCCCCAGCATCAACACTGTTTATAAGACAAACCTTACACAAAGATTCATTTTAGATGGATGAAATATTTTATACTGAAAAAAGATTTCAATTTTGACTATGTGCAATTGAATAGTATTCAGAGCTTAATATTTTTTGGAGTATTTTCCTCTTGCCAGAACATTTCTGCTTCTCCCACTCCCCTCTTACACAAAATACAATACTTATGAAATCCATAATTTTGCATTTTATCCTGGAAAAGTCTTTGCTCACCCTTTTTTTCCAGCAAGCTTTGATGTTTATCTGGGAAATGAGAGCTGTGGGATGGAGCACAGTGGTTCCAGTTGTCATTTTTTTCACAGTTCAGCTAAGAATGACAGAGGCAGCGATGGTTTGGCAAAGGCACCCACCGTGAGCTGGAGGTGCCTTGGGAAGGAATTAAGAGTACGGAAACCCTGGCGCCCTGCAGCCTGGAAACAGGGGGTGATTTATGCTGCCGCCTGGTGATGCCAGTGCTTTCGGAGTTTGTGCCCCTGTTGTGACTGCTGCTCTAGAGAGGAGAGGCTGGTTTTGGCTGCCAAGGTGCGAGAAATGGAAGAAGTGTCCTCAGGAGCAGGGTGCTTCAAGATTCCCTGTTTGGTCTGTAGTTTTGTATGACTCCTCAAGCCTCGCAGATCTGCTGTTTACTACTCAACTGCTGTCTGCTGCTAAATGTACTGCTTCTGCCTCACCATCCAGTTTCTTGCTAGCACTCCCTGCTGCTCCCTGCCTCTGCCTCCGTTGCACTTGAGTGCAACGTACCTACCTGTGTGTCCCAGCTGCAGGAAAGCACAGCTGCTAGCTCAGCAAGAGCCAGGCATAAGGACAATTAGCACTCATTACCAGAGCTGACAGCCATTATTTGCACTCAGCACAGCCAGAGCAAAGCTCTTTCCTTGGAATCAGCCTCCACCCAATTAACGTTCAAATGGACATGCGCAGTTAGTGGAGGTCGGTGCCTGTGCACAGAAGACATGTAGGCAAATGGTAGGGTCAGGAGGTTGTCCTGTCCCACTGTGATGGGAGGGTGGTGGTGCAAGTGACAGCTCTGTGCATGGCATGCAGTGGGGAAAGCGTAGGAGTTCGTTGTGTAAATATGCACAGCTTGAGTGTTTGAATAAGCATACGTATTTATTTCTTTGCTTGTTTAAAAGTGAATCGTTGTTTGCGCAGTGAATGCAAACTGAAGAAGTACAAGGGTGTACTGGTTTTGGCTGGGATGGAGTTAAATGTCTTCATAGTAGCTTGTTTGGGGCTAGCAGCTGTATGGTGCTCAGCTGCTGGCCGGGGTTAAACCACAACACAGGGAGACAGAGGAAATTAGTATGCTAGCATGGCAAAGCACATTTCCTTTTCTAGAAAAGGCATCGTATCATTCAGGTAGAGAAAAGTTTCAACCACAAGCCCCACTTTCATTTGTTCAGTAGTGTAATAAATAAATGAGTAAGGGAAGAAGTCCCATGGAGTGGCAACTACAACCACTCTCCTGAGAAAATTCTCCACCACTTTTGAGTTCTGAGAAAAATAGTTCTGAATCATCCAGAAAAAGAAACTTTTCATACCTCTGTCTTAAAGAATTAAAAGTTAGAGCTAAAAGGAGATTATACCTAGGCATTCAAATCCTACTATGTGATACACTGAGGAGGAATGTCTGACTTAGTTGAAAACCATTTTTTTGCATCTAATTGCTGCCAGATGACGATTGTCTAGGCTGAGTGTATTCTGCAGAAAGCTGCTCTCAAGCATGTGCTTAAGCTGAGAGACACCACGTCTAGGTGCTCAGAAGGAGATAATTCTAACTCATTTACTCTGCGTAGAAAGTATGCTTGCCTTTTGGGTTAAGAAAGTATGTTTTGAGGCAAGACGTATGAATCTAATTCTTTGCCTCTATTTTTCAGGTAATCCTAGGCAAACAGCAGGGAAACCACTTCCTCCTTCGCTGCTTGAGTTCACCTTTGAGTCAGCGGGAAAGTGGAAAGGTTTCTTTGTTCATCCCCACCACACTCCTCCTCCATACCTAGAGTGTTTTTATAATATGGTTTTTTAAAGAGGGAAGTCAATCAAGATGTGATTGTAGAATGCTGCTGTATTAAAAACATGGTCACATTCAGATCCCTTTTATGGCAAGATGAATGACAGCTAAAAGTCGTCAATCTACTTCTTCCTTTTGTAAGGCCTTTGACACAGTTCTCCACAACATTCTTGCAGCTAAATTGGAGAGAGATGGGTTTGATGATGGACTAGTAGATGGATAAGGAATGGGCTGGGTGGCCGCATCGAAAGAGCTACAGTCAATGGTTCAACATCCAAGTGGAAATCAGTAACATGATCTATGATTCCATGAAGAAGGAATAAGAAAATAAGGAGCACCTGGGATGTATTGGAAGAGATTAGAAGGAACCACTCTCTTAAAGCATGAAGCATTGATTTAGCA